>NW_028229716.1:0-115078 GCF_053477565.2 Lygodium microphyllum | reverse complement strand
TACTAACTTCATCAAACAAATCTTCAAGCACCTCATCATTTACAAACCCAAAAGTATTGCCACAAATTACCATGAAAATCTCCATCAACACAACTAGAACATCACACAAACATCACCAAACTCATAAAAGACATCCAAACCCTCTCTTATTTCCATCGCTGCAAATAACAATGGTACATGGAGAAAGACAATCTTCCTCCACAGTGAAACAAGTATCCCCACCACTAATGTACACCCCTCCCTCTCATCTGCATGGATGCATGTCTTCTCCACTACATACTGAACACTATTTTTCAAATATTCCTCGTAATTTATATCTAGTACCATAAGGGATATAATGTATCTTTGTAATATTGACAATAGAAACACATATTTGTTATATCATTGAGACAGAAATGGTACAAATGTTCAAAATGCTTGCATGACTTATTAGTAATACAAGAACCTAAAGCATGAAAAAAGAAGGAACTCTTTAAAAACTACGATATGCTTAACCAATTACCAAGAATTTCGTTCATCACATAGATAATCACTTCTAGGGCATAGTCTTGAAGTCCCTGGTAGAGCAAAATTTGCCTATCCCTCAACATCCATGATGTTGATTATGCATGCATATTTTTGCATATCCAATCCACACATTCATATCTTCATAAACATCTCCATGAAAAAATATATTCATCTTTGCAATTCAAGAACTCCCTAACCTAGAACCAAAGCCAATTTTGGCATTCCCCAATAGGGCACCAGAAAAGATGACGGTGCAAGAATAGAAAAAACTATCTCTACCACACACCTCATGGCATACTGGAGCATACATGATGGTTTTATGACTTTGTGCTAGGCTCAATAGGTGTGGATTTTCTAGCCACCATGATCCTCCTATCAATCTATGATAATGAAAAATGACAAGCCAATCCAAAAAGCCTACCCCAGTTCCACCACCCAACCTCCAAATAAAGCAACAAAATCCACTACCCATGTAGCACCAAATATACCATCTCACCAAAGTGCAAAAATAGCATATGCAAAGTTATACCATAGAGTACTATGAGCTTTACTGCATCCAACATGTACTAAGAGATAATAATTGAGAGTGGAGTTTTGAGCCCAGGATGTGCCTAAAATTTGCCAAAAAATCCAGAATTTAGGGGAAAAATATTCAACATCGAAGGCGGTGGTTGCAGCTAGGACGATTTTAAGCACCAAGTGAAAGACGGCTTTTAAAAGGCGCCCGAGCGACACTTGTGGATTTTTGATAATTTTTTCGACTGCCATGCGGGATGCTAGGAGCTTCTAGCCAGTGCAGGATGACGAGACGGACGCGCAGGATTTTTCAGAGGCTGAAACGGAGCCCGAACGCGACAGAGGCCAAAAATTGGCCAAGATTCGAAGAGGTGGACAAAATTTCAGACCAAAGAGGGGTGCCCTTTGGGACCTTGGACCCGCCCCCCCCTCAATTTTTTTGTCGTGTATGAAGAGATGGTGACGTCTACACGCCGTGCGAAGAAATCAGAAACCCCCCCCCAACATAACTCGAATTCTGGGCTGTAAGCAATCCACACAACAGAGATTGGGCATCAACTTCTCCCTCTTGCCTGATTCTATCGCCGATCTTCGGGCGAGATATGGCTGTTTGGATGAAGAGATCAGAATCTAGTCTTTCTCTCTCCTCCCTCTCTCTCTTCCCTATGGGTTGTTCATGTGCATCATCTTGAAGGAGGAACCGGGAAGGGAGAATGAAGGAAATGGTGATGGAGATTGATAGAGATGCTGAAGATTGAATTGCAGCATTGGATTGAGAGCAATGGAGGCTTCGTCTGCTGGTTATGCAGTCATTTCAGGCGTCCCAAGTTACGTAAAAATACGGTATGACCATTTTTATGAAGAAAAATGAAGGATTTTTTATAGTTTATGATGATAATTATGTTCTTATTGGATGAGAATTTGTTTGAGAGCTGGTTGCATCATGAAAAATTGTTGGTTATCAAGAAATTTTGATTTTTCAATGATTTACATGCTCTATTTAATTCCCATAAACCCGAAATGCGGTTTAGAAGCGGTAAAATGGTAGTTTTTCTGTTTCAGGTGGATAAAAGGTGTTCCCATGGGGAGAAAATGGAGGATAAATTGAATCTTAGTATGCTGAAGTGATTGGAACAAGAAAACTAAAAAAATAGCATATTTTATTGCCAAATAAATCAAGAAAATGAAAAAAATAAGGGGAAAAATAGAAATACGGCTCACAAAAATAAAGAAAAATATAATGATTGTTTGTGGATGTATGTAGTGGCAAAGCATGAGGCTTAGCCTCAGTTTGCCCTATCTCTTTGTCAAAGTTTGTGATTTATCACTTTTTATACATCAAAACATGACAAAATGAACCTCTACACCTATGCAATGAAAGCAATACCTAAACGTAGGGGGTTAGGATGTTTGAATGGTATGATTTGCATGCTGATTATTGCTAATTTTTTGATGCATATCATGACATAGAGTTCGTGCTATTTTAATTAAGAGGATAGTAGCACGAGCATTGTCTCGGTGCTATTCTTACATCGCCGCAACGAGTTAGTGAATGAGCATTGGAAAGCCTGGTTGTGCACCACGTTTTTTTTATTTAAAATGATGTTTGAGCACTTTAGGAGCATCCACTTTTGCATGTGCATGTCGATCATGGTATCAGAATACAAAAGACTGGATGCATAGCACCTGTTTTCGATGACAATGACCAACACTTGAGTGTGGAAAGGCATCCTAAGGCGTAGGATAGATGTTCGTTTCTTGGGGGATTATTTGGTAAGGACACATGGTATCTCCTGGATTACTTTCAAAATGAAAGAGTGGAGTTTATTCATTTGTTCTATATGTTGAGCAGTGCATCAAGGGGCTAATCCCTGCGATGTAGGAGAGCTGCAGTGGGGCCGCGGTGATTCCACCCAGAGGTTGCCTCCCATGTATGTGATTATCGTGGTATTTATTGCCAATATGTATGGGTTCTCCCTCTCTCGAGTTTATAGAAAGGGAAATGTTGGACTACAAAACTATAAATGCATAGATTAGGCTTTAGGACAGATAGTCCTTTAGCAGTAGATAGACGCTCCTGGCCCGTGAGGCCATGAGGGTGTGTTTGTCTGTTATGAGCATGAGGTCTGGCTAGTGCCATAGCCAGTGCCGGCCCATTTGAGGTCCCATCAGTGGTGCGTCTGTCGGGAGCTGCCAACAAGTGGTGGTTCTCGAATCTAGGTTTTTTAGGGACCAATAAATTGGTTTATGTCCTCTGACAAGGACCGTCAAGCCGAAATACAAAAAGCAGAATGTGCTGAGAGGGCTAGACGGTGGTTGGAGATTGTAAGTTGTTATTCTCCTCAAAGGAGTATCCCGATATGCATAAGAGGCAGCGGTCTTAGTAACCCAACTGTTGCACATAGTCCTTTAGGTGCAGGAGAAAGCGCAAGTTCTTCCTCTCTTCAACCAAGTCAACCCACTTCAAGTGGGGGTGTGATCTCATCAGTTCAAACTCCTATTGTCAATCCGATTGTTGTCATGGCACAACCCATTGCAATTCCTACAGGGACACCCGGATCTGCCAGCTTTAGGAGTTCCTTTGCCCATTTTGAATGGGTTAGCCGAAGAAGATGCGGAGTTTCACATTGTGAATTCCAAAGATTAATGTTTAATTACCTTATCCAAGATGAGGGACATCTTATGATGTTCTTTAACATTACATTAAAAGGAAGGGTTGCAGTATGGTATCATAGCATAGAGATTGGAACCATCACTACAATCGACCAATTTTATGTAGCTTTCCGAGGAGAATATGCCCCTGAAAGAGGTGGCCAATACTGGTTGCGTGTTTTGAATGTAACACGCCAAGATCCCCATGAGAATGTGAAAGCCTATGCCAAGAAGCTTAAGGAAGTGTTTCATAAGTTACAAACTTACATTCCTATTCTGTCGGCTACCCAATTGCAATACTTCTTGCATGGATTGGATTTCAATATTCAGGTACAATTGAGCAGTGTGGCCTTGGCTGATATAGACACTGCCATCATGTGGGCAGAAGGAGTAGAGTCACGATTACAAACAGCCTACTCCTCTCGAGTATATCTTAATGTGGGTCTAGTACCTGGAGGCAATTTATCATTGATGAATGGAAGTCAAGGGATGCCTATGAATAACCCTAATGGGAGAGGAAGCATGGTTCAAAATGTACCTTTGCTGCCAACTCCTCCCAGTGTGACTATGCCTATGGCTAATCAGTTGGCTCCACCAAATGTTGGAGGCCAAGCTTCGAACCCTAATGTTGTTCTTGTGAGTCAACAACCAATGCCCAATCAAATTGTTAGGCCAATGGAACGATGAATAGATGATCAAGGCTACGAGTTGAGTGCATCTCATGTCCTTGGCAAAGCTAAGGATATGATGAAACACTACACCGACATGATTTCTGAACAATATCGGCAAATAACTGTTGACATCAATTTCCTGAAGAAGCAGCAGAATCTGATAGGGAGTCGATGCCCTGAAGAGGGTGGGCCCTCAAGATTCAGCTGTAAGTGGTGTGGCAGACAACATTTCCCTAGAAACTATCCAAATGTTAAATGTGATATTTGTGGGAAGTCGGGCCACTTAGCCGCTACCTGTTGGAGTAAGATTAGTTCTCTCCAACAAGGGAGTAAAAAGCCAGGTCCAGTTAATCATAGAGTGCAAGGTAGTAACCTCCATCAAAATGATGGACCAAGACAAATACTGCAAAGGGGAAAGACTACTATAGAGGAGTTGCCACAAGGCAATGGAATCAGCCTTATCGAGGCTGTATGCGTCAATGGCACTGAAACCTCTAACCTACGAGCCGTGACAAGAGGCCAAAAGGCTAAAGAGGGTGATAAAGATCATGCAAAACCGGTCGAGGAAAACTCTAAGCAAGGGGATAAGGGGACGCAAGTCCTGAATCCTGGCATGGAAGATGGACCTCTAAGGCCTGTTGACAGAAAAGTCGATCCTAAGAAGGATAAGGAAGTGCCAAGAAAGAATACAAGAGCCAAAAAAGAAGCACCAAAGCCGGTCCCGAGACCAAAAGAGAGAATGGTTTGGCGAGAAAAGAGAGCTTTGGCTACCTATCATGATTTTGATTTAGAAAGTTCTCTTTGCGAAGTCAAACCAGATGTAAACCTCTTACAGCTGATTAAATTATCTCCAGGAGTATGCAAGGAATTCAAGAAGATCCTGTGTATTGGGTATATTGTAGAACCTTTGGGCGTAGCACGAGTAGGTGAAGATTGGTTTGAACATGCTGAAAGGAATTGCCCTAGGGTTCCAACATATGTGGATGGAATACTAGTGGAGCATGCTATCATAGACACTAGGTCCTCCATCAATATCATGAATTCAGAGTTGATGGAGAGGTTGGGTCTAGGCATCCAAAAAGATATCTCCACCCTTCTTAGAATGGCTGATGATAGTCTAAGGCAACCAGAAGGTTGTGTTACTAAAGTCCATGTTACAGTTGCAAGTGTAGAATGCTTCTTGGACTTTAGGGTAATAAGATTTGCAGGACGTCCTAGCTATCAAGTCTTGCTAGGAAGGCCTTGGATCTTACGAACAGACTGTCAAGTCGATATACCCGCCGGTCGAGTGGTTCTGGGTAGAGGTACTAATCGAGTAATAGTCGATGCTTACCCTAAGTCTCCTCAGAGTGAAAGAGCTCCTTTATCCTCCACTGAATTAGAGATAGCTGATGATCCATCTGGTAGTGAGACATCATCTAGTGATGAATCTAAAGAGGAGTCCACTACAGAGGATATTTATCAGATAACTCTAAATGAGCCGATAGAGCCGCAAGTTAGGATAAGAGACGTGGATGTGATTGAGTTGGACCTTGGCACGCCGAATGATTCACGGCCAATTAAATTAGGTTCCATGCTCAGTTCAACAGAAAGGGAGGACTATGTGTCCTTGATTCAAGAATTCCATGACATCTTTGCTTGGAGTTATGACGAGCTAAGAGGCATTCCTCCCAGCCTGGCTGTTCATACTATTCCTGTAAAAGAAGGCAGTCATCTTGTATATCAGAAAGTAAGGCGAATGCCTTTTGAATTGAGGGACGGGCTGTTTGAGGAGTTACAGAAGTTAAGGAAAGCTGGTTTAATCTTCCCTATACAGCACAAAGAATGGTGTTCACCAGTTGTCATCAGGAAGAAGAAAAACAACCAGATCCGACTATGTGTAGATTTTAGAGAGCTGAATAAGCAGACGGTTAAGGATTACTACCCGTTGCCATTTATTGACTAGATTTTGGATCAATTAGCGGGTAGGGAAATATATTCATTTATGGATTTCTTTGCAGGATACAACCAGATGGCAATTGCAGAGAAGAGGACAAGTTAAAAATGACTTTTATTACTGTCTTTGGTACTTTTGCATACCATGTGATGGCCTTTGGATTGTGCAATGCACCTGGATCATGGCAACGAACAGCAGACAAGACCTTTAGTGACATCTCCCCAGATGAGTTGAAAGTATTTATCGATGACCTGGGGGCAGCCACTGTAAGGGAAAGGATGTTGATTATCTTAAGAAAGTGCTTTGAGCGCTGCAAACAATTTTGTATCGCTCTTAATCCATCGAAGTGTGTTTTTGGAGTGCCTTATGGGCTATTGCTAGGCCATGAGGTCAGTTCAGTAGGGATCGCAATTGACCCTGAAAACATCAAGGTTATAGTTGCTATGAGTCCACCACGCACTCCGAAAGAGGTACATAGCTTTCTATCATCGATAGGGTACTATCGGAGGTTTATAAATGCCTTGGCAGAAAGGACGTTGCCATTAACAAACTTATTGTCCTTTAGCTGTCTATTTTTATGGAGCGACCCTTGTAAGGTAGCTTTCGAGGATGTGAAACAGGAGCTAGTACAAGCACCAGTTTTAAAAGCACCTAAAAGAAGCGAGGTATTTTACATATTTTCAACAGCCATCATGCATAGTATCAGCTCTGCTGTTTAGCCCAAATCTGGGAGGAAAAGTGGTATCATCCGATAGCTTTTGCTAGTCGAAAATTGGGCATATCAGAAATTAACTACACCTACATGGAGAAGTTGTGCCTTGCGATGGTCTTTGCGACTAAAAAATTCAGGCACTACATCCTCTATGAGAAGGTAGTTTTCTATACGAAGGCGAAAGCGCTTAGATTGCTTATGAACAAGCTGCAACCGCCTAATCGTCTGGCAAAGTGGTTAATCACTTTACAGGAGTTCGATTATGAGATTAAGAGTAAGCCACCGAGGTTGCAGGGTATTGTGGAATGCCTTGGGGATTTCAGGGAGCCGAAAGAGACTTTGGCTGAAGGAAGTGATATTGAAGAAATGTTTAAAATTGATATAGCTTCTATCCCATCCTGATATGCTTCTATCACGTATTATCTATCAACGAGAGAGACTGGAGCTGGTTTATCAAAATCTGAAAAGAGAAAAATCAGACAACAAGCTTTGAAGTTCTCCTTGATCGCAGGAACACTATATCGGCAGGGTGTTGATGATATCTATCGTCGATGTGTGATGCCTGACGAGGTTCCTTTCATCTTGGAAGAGTTCCATGACTCTGCATGTGGAGGGCACTTCGCTGGACAGTGGATGGCACAGAAAGCTTTAAGAGTTGGATATTGGTGGCCATCCATCTTCCAAGATTCCTTTGAGTACGTCAAGAGATGTGATACATGTCAAAGACATGACAACAGAGAGAATAGGAAGCGCCCACTTACGACTATTATGGCTATCCTTCCATTTGAGAAGTGGGGCATTGACTTTGTGGGTCCTATCACCCCATGGTCTACTACTCAGAAGAGGTACATTATAGTAGCAACTGATTATTTTACAAAATGGTCAGAAGCGCGGGCGACGAGGCAGGACAATGCAAAAGAGATTGCAAGTTTCCTTTTAGAGCAGATTATCTGCCGTTTTGGTCCACCGAAGGAACTAGTGCCGGACCGTGGAACTCACTTTTTGAATAAAGTGATCAAAATCCTAACTGAAGCTTGGCAAATCAAGCACAAAAAAAAGACCCCCTATAATCTGCAAGCCAATGGGCAAGTCGAAAGTACTAATAAGCAGCTTGTGGGTATCTTGTCTAAAATAGTGTTGGAGAAGAAACGAGACTGGGACAGGAAGTTGTATGTGGCAGTATGGGCATACAATACAACGTTCAAGCGAGCTACCGGCCATACTCCATTTAAATTGGTTTATGGGAAAGAGTGTGTGTTACCCCTCGAAATCGAGTTTCCAACCATACGGTTTGCAATTAATCACTCTTTGGGAGACGAGGATTCACTCTTTGAATGTTTCACGACCATAGTCCACCTGGATGAGCTGAAATTGCAAAGCTTATTACACCAGGAGGTAGCTAAACGTCGGATGAAGCAGTTGCACAACCTTAAAGAAAATAAGTATACCTTTAAAAAAGGGCAATTAGTTCTGTATTACGATGTGCGTAAGGAGCTGTTTCCAGGGAAGTTGGAACCTAGATGGGATGGCCCCTACAAGATTGTCATGATAGGGAAAAATAGGTCTACTGCTCTACTAGCTGATCTGTAGGGAGTAGAATTTAAAAATAAGGTTCATCTTAATAAGATTAAACCTTATTATTTCTAAGTATTCTAACACGAAGAAATGCATTATAGGTCCATGCTGGGGCTGATTAGGGACCTGCAAAAGAGCTTAAAGCTGGTTGATGGGGTGATTAATTCCTTATTTGGAGCACCCATATCTGAAGCAGAGATACAATCAGGGGAAATTTATCTGGTGGAGCAAAGGATACAAAGTGATTGAGCAAGAAGAGGGAACCTTTGTGTGGGAGATCAAAGTCTTCTGCCATCACTGCTTACGAATGTTGACAAGTATCCCTGTTGAGTTTAATGAAGAAGGTGGGATGGAGCCGTCAGTTCATCCTATAAACATGCTAAATTTTGACTATCATAATTACGAATAGAGGAGTTCATGATGGCAGGCTGTGTAAACCCATTGTGGATGTACACATTATATTTTGACGGGGCGTCCAGGGGCCCTAATAAAAAAGGGAGTGTTGGAGTAGTAATCTGAGATCCCCGACGTAGAGTTACGATGAAGTTAGCGGCTTATCTCGGGGTAGGATTCACTAACAACATGGCGAAGTATAAAGCCTTGATTATGGGACTGCATATTACCAAGCAAGGTGGTATTCGGCGATTGTTATTAAAAGGGGATTCCCAGTTGATCTTGAATCAGCTAGATGGGACATACACAATGCGGAATCCCATCCTTTATATGTATCATCGAACTGCCATGACCCTACTTGAATCAGCTAGATGGGACATACACAATGCGGAATCCCATCCTTTATATGTATCATCGAACTGCCATGACCCTACTTGAGGAGTTTGAGAGAGTGTCTCTTCAGCTGATTCCACGTTACTGGAATCAGTTTGCGGATTCACTGGAAAATCTTGCTTATGAAGAAGACTTTTTCTTCAACTGTGGTCCTAGTTTGGATATTGCTATCAATAATGAGACAGGACCTGGTCGCTTGTGGGGAATGTTATCAGAGCATACAATATATGGCAGGCGATGGTTGATATGGGTGATGCAAAGAGTAGCCGAGACCCATCTACCATTGTTATCTTGGACCCATAGGCTGATTAGACAACATATTATGTGTACACCTCTTGTTATATATGCAGGAGGGATGGGTCATAATCTTATGCATTTAGTTTAGGGCTACGACCCCTATTTTTCCTCCTTGGAAAGGAACATATTATTGTATATCTGTACTACTTCGAGGAGGGATATGTAGGTGCTATGCTGTTTTATTTCATTAGGCCAAGAGGGCCAGTTTCGCGAGGTTTTAGTGCTCTATTTCATTAGGCCAAGAGAGCCGATCAGTTTTTTGTAGAGAAATGCTTTATTTCATTAGGCCAAGAGGGCCAGTTGTCTGTTTAGTACAGGTGCGGTTAATGGTTTCTTGTTTTAGTTCTGTGCTAGACAGGTTTAAAGAAGAGCTTGGAAGGAGCCTATGTCGGTGGAGACTTCTTGTGGCCCTATCCAGGTGATATCTCTCCTTTACGAGTACTGTGTTTTTATGCTATATGTGTTTGTGTACTTGTCGGGGATTTTCTTTTCCTGTTGGGGACCGGAGTCCAAGGCATGAAGTCCCAGGTTTAGGTTAGGTATGTTTGAGGGAGGTTTGAGTAGTCATTGCCTCCTGTAAAGACATTGCCAGGCATCGAAAGACCTGTTTCAGAAGGCAGTTCTAGTGACGCTGTTATGCTCGCCTGCTAGGCAGCCGTTCTAGGGGTTCTTGTTAGTTGTGAGGCAATTAGAGAAGCTTGTCGAAGGAAAAATGATGATGATAGAGAGGAAAAAACCCTGAATATCTCAAAGAAAATAAATATATACAAAGGTGTGTAAAAAGGGGTTCTAACCCCTATAAAAATAGAAAAGAAAAGAAAGGAAAATCTATGAGCAGTTGATCATCGCCTTAATTAGGCCTGGTAGGTTCCTGGGGACAAGTGGTAGGTTCCTGGGGACGAGTCAGACCCGACCCAAGGCCGATACCTTGTCTTCCTAGGGGTGGTGTCTCGCTGGAAAAGAAGAAAGTAAGGAAGGTTGGAATGAAAATAAAAGTGAGCGTCAGAAAAGGATTAAGTGTCGCCTCACAAGGGCTCGGTAGGTTCTTGGGTGCCGAGACAGGACCTGAGACTAATGCCCTATTCTCCTTAGGTCACTACGCTCAGCTCCCTCCTTTTTACATGCCCGAGTATGGAAAAATAAAAACCTAAAAGAAGACATATGCTAAAAGAAAATACTTCTTGATCAGGCTATAGGATTCCTCGCCTAGTAGGAGCTCCTGGTTGTGTTGTCCTTAGTTAGGTCGGTAGTTCAGACCACCACTTAGGGCGACCTCTTTGATAGTTCTTTTTAGTTTGGCCGTGTTGGAGCAGTCGGTTAGTGACTAGCTTCGGACCTTCTATCAGATTATGTTAGGCCTACTCCTCGTGGATTTCATGCCTTGGTTTTGTCAGGGGGTAGGGTGAGCATTGTGCTGTGTTTTAATATGTATCTATTTTGTATCATCTTGATGCTTCTTTTGGTTGTTTTGTGTAGATCTCTTATGGGATTCGATAGGCTGAGTCGCCCTATCCCGTGGTTGCCAATGAGAGTGGATTTTTGAGCCCGGGATGTGCCTAAAATTTGCCAAAAAAATCCAAAATTTAGGGGAAAAAATTCAGCATCGAAGGCAGCGGCTGCAGCTAGGACGCTTTTAAGTACCAAGTAAAGGACGGCTTTTAAAAGGCACCCGAGCGACACTTGTGGATTTTTGATCATTTTTTAGACTACCGTGCGGGATGCTAGGAGTTGCCAGTCAATGCGGGATGATGAGACGGATGCGTAGGATTTTTCAGAGGGGCTAAAACAGAGCTCGAACGCGACAGAGGCCAAAAATTGGCCAAGATTCGAAGAGGTGGACAAAATTTTAGACCAAAGGGAGGTGCCCTTTGAGACCTTGGACCCCCCCCCCCCTCAATTTTTTCGTGGTGTATGAAGAGATGACGACGTCTGCAGGCCGCGTGAAAAAATCGGACCCCCCCCCCCATAACTCGAATTCGGGGCTGTAAGCAACCCATGCAACAGAGATTGGGCATCAACTTCTCCCTCTTGCCTGAATCTATCACCGGTCTTCACGCAAGATATGGCTGTCTGGATGAACAGATCAGAATCTAGTATTTCTCTCTCCTCCCTCTCTCTCTTCCCTATGGGCTGTTCATGTGCATCATCTAGAAGGAGGAACCGAGAAGGGAGAATGAAGGAAATGGTGACGGAGATTGATAGAGATGCTGAAGATTGAAGTGTAGCATTGGATTGAGAGCAATGGAGGCTCCATCTGTTGGTTATACAGTCATTTAAGGCGTCTCGGGTTACGTAAAAACATAGTATGACCATTTTTATGAAGAAAAATGAAGGATTTTTTATAGTTTATGATGATAATTATGTTCTTATTGGATGAAAATTTGTTTGAGTGCTGGTTTCATCATGATTAATTGCTGGTTATCAAAAAATTTTGATTTTGCAATGATTTACATGCTCTATTTAATTCCCGTAAATCCAAAATGTGGTTTTTAAGCGGTAAAATGGTAGTTTTTTCGTTTTGGGTGGATAAAAGGTGTTCCCATAGGGGAAAACGAAAGATAAATTGAATGTTAGTATGCTGAAGTGATTGGAACAAGAAAACTCAGAAAATAGCATATTTTATTTCCAAATAAATCAAGAAAATGGAAAAAATAAGGGGAAAAATAGAAATACTGCTCACAAAAATAAGGAAAAATATAATGATTATTTGTGGATGTATGGTAGTGGCAAAGCATGAGTTTTAGCCTCAGTTTGCCCTATCTCTTTGTCAAATTTTGTGATTTATCGCTTTTTATACATCAAAAAATGACAAAATAAACCTCTACACCTATGCAACAAAAGCAATACCTAAACGTAGGGGGTTAGGATGTCTGAATGGTGTGATTTGCGTGCTGATTATTGCTAATTTTTTGATGCATATCATGACATAGAGTTTGTGGTATTTTAATTAAGAGGATAGTAGCACGAGCGTTGTCTCGATGCTATTCTTACATCGCCGCAACGAGTTAGTGAATGAGCATTGGAAAGAATGGTTGTGCACCACGTGTTTCTGATTTGAAATGATGTTTGAGAACTTTAGGAGCATCCACTTTTGCATGTGCATGTCGATCATGGTATCAGAATACAAAAGACTAGATGCATAGCACATGTTTTCGATGAAAATGACCCACGCTTGAGTGTGGAAAGGCATCCTAAGCTGTAGAATAGACGTTCGTTTCTTGGGGGATTATTTGGTAAGGACACACGGTATCTCCTGGATTACTTTCAAAATGAAAGAGTGGAGTTTTTTTGTTTGTTCTATATGTTGAGTAGTGCATCAGAGGGCTAATCCCTGCGATGTAGGAGAGCTGCAGTGGGGCCGCGCTGATTCCACCGAGAGATTGCCTCCCATGTATGTGATTATCGTGGTATTTATTGCCAATATGTATGGGTTCTCCCTCTGTGGAGTTTATAGAAAGGGAAACGTTGGACTACAAAACTATAAACACATAGATTAGGCTTTAGGAGAGATAGTCCTTTAGTAGCAGATAGACGCTCCTGGCCCGTGAGGCCGTGAGGGTGTATTTGTCTGTTATGAGCATGAGGTCCGGCTAGTTCCATAGCAAGTGCTGGCCCATTTGAGGTCCCATCAATAATGTAGCCACCATATATTTCATGAGGCATTCGTGCCATCCAAGTATCACACTACAATATCTATACCTCATATGCATGTCACATGGGTACATTGAGGTGTCCATCAAAATCTAAGAGAACTCACAAACCATTTAAGCATCCATGCCATGAAGCTCTGAACCATGTAGCACCATAAACTCCTCTCTTATAGAAACATATCATCAATATGGACAAGGTACATGAACATATAACTATATCATAAATTCAAAGGCTCCTAAGAGATCTCCACATCTTCTTTTTGCATGAAAAGAGATGAGATATCGAAGAGTTAACCATTGATATTACACTACTTTTTGCACTATATCATCCTTTCTAATGTTTTTTCATGGTAGATCTATTGCTCTAAAGTCCACCATCACATATGCATGTTAAATTTGCACAATATACCACTCTTTGCATTCTTAAATTTTTTTATAGATTATGCCATTCATATGGCCAACTTTTATGGTTTTAAAATTGAACCTTCTCCTAAAGCTCTAGCAAGCTTGCATTACTATAGTCAAAAAATAGTTGTTCATGCACATGGCTTCCACTACTAGAAGAAGGGATGGACTAGAATTTATGTAGTCATGGATTGGCTCACCAAAGCAGCCCACTTTATCCCCACCAAGACACAATATACCGCATCTCAAGTAGCCAACTAGTTTATGGAGCATGTCTTTAAGTTGCATGGGCTTCTAGGGGTCATTGTCATGATAGAGATGCCAAATTCATGAGCGATTTTTGGCAAAAAACTTTCAGTTCCATGGGGACAAAATTAGCTCCATCTACAACATAGCATCCCTATACAGATTGCCAAACTGAGACGGTAAATAAGAGGCTTGAGATATATTTGAGGCATTTTTTTCATGATCTATAGCGTGTATGGGATTTGTGGCTCCCTTTGGTTGAGTCTTCTTATAATAACTCCACTCATTCTAGCATTGGAACATCCTTGTTTGAGGCTGTTGAGAATCTGCCAATCACACCCTATGTATGCCCCTTTGTATGGAACAATTAGGCTAGGAAGATGCAGTTCATTCTAGGAAGAGAGACAGATCCCATAGGCACAGTGATGAAATGTGCTACCAAGCAATCCTATATAATGATGTACTTGACTATCACTTTCATATGATGATAATGCAATAGTACTTGTCTCTTTTTGTCAAGTCTCTGTGTCATTGTCAGTCCTACACAAGATTGTGTTTATGAGTTCAAGTCTCAATCTTGAAACCTAATTCACTTGTGTAACAGTTGTCTTCTTTGTCAATGTCAACATGAGCAGTATCTTCATCTTCCATCCTCCATAGCTTCCGCCTTTGCCATGCTCTAGATCCCGCATTTCTCACATGGTATCAGAGCCTAGTTGGGCATGGCATTACTTCTCCAGCCTCTCTTGATTCCTCTCAACCTCAATCTAGCTCAATGTCAGCTCATGACTTCATCTCCCAACTCTACTCTCACTGAAGCTTCCATGGCAGCCATAGCCAGCATCACCCTGTCAGATTGAGCTGCTTATATCTCACTCCACAGGTCAAATCTCTTGGAGCTTCCTTCTAGAAAAGTATTCCCCAACTCACAAAGCTTCCTTGTATCATATCAATCCATGAGATTTGGCCATCTGAAGCTCAGCATTGTGAAAATTCTCAATCTCTGCTCTGTGTCTACCATAGCCAGACAGGACCTACCTCACTTGGAGCTTCAATAACTTCTCAATCAGGCCACTTCAGCTCTTGATTCCTTCTAGGGGATTGTTCCTCTACTCAAGACGCTTCACCTTGGCACATAAATTGACTACATTGCTGCGCCCTAACCCCGGCATTGCACAAATTCGTCATCGCTGTCTTGAACTGTGCGGAATCTGTTCGAGCTTCCTGCGCGTGCCATACTGCCTGCGATCTTGATGATTTTCATAGGGCTTTGATAGCCCATGAAGTAAGCTTCCTAGGCATGTAAAAATTTTTGAAAATGATCAAGTATAGCTCCTGCAATCTGAGAAAAACCAGGCCCTGTCTCAAAAACCCTAAAATCCACCATAGCCAAAATCATTCAAACTAAAAAATTCTTCATTTTCTCTCTCCTGACACTCAACCCAAGCCTCTGTCACTCTGATCCACTGTGTTACTGAAGTTCCCAGCAAGAAAAAGATTCAAGAAGATAAGCATCAACAAAATCAAAGCATCAAGAATCATCATCAAGTTCAACCATAGTATCTTTTGATACTACATAGTGTGTTTTCACACTGCCATTGCTGGAAGGTTCCAAAAATTTTAAGCTGATTCCATCATGGAATTGCCAAGCATGAAGTCTCTTGGGTGGTTACCTGTTATAAAGAGTAACATTACTCTTGTTGCCCATTTACATTGCATGCAAGACTTGGCTATCTTAACTGCAGAAAGACATGGAGTTGTCTACATCAAAGTTCAATCAATGAATCCATCAGAAGATTTTGAAGACATTTCCACTACCTCAAAGAGGATACCTTTGCTTGAGGGGGACATCGACATGAAGACTAAAGTTGCAAGCAAAGTCAAAGAAGAACCAGACCAAGAAGACAATAAGATCAAAGAGCAAAGGAAGAAGGACAATAAGAAGATCATCCATGAAGACCAAAAGACCACATCATTCAAAGCTGAAGAACCAAAGATGAAAGACAAGAAGATTTTCCATGCTGACAAAGAGAAATCATATGCTGAAAAAGACCACAAGGGCCTATCGGTCCTTGTCTCTCATTTTCTGTTTTAAAAGCATTGTACCTGCCTTAAAGTTCCTTCATAAGCTTGAAAAAAACTCCTCATGTAGCCTTGTACTACAGCCTCTGTACACTTTGTGAGGCCCCTGTTACAGCCTCTGGATGTCCACCATGTTTATGGTACCCACACTTAGCCTTTTCTGCGACAGCCTCTGGTGTTTTGCCATGTTTGTGGTATGCCCACACTTTGCAGGTACTGCTCTCACTAAAGCCTCTACACACTTTGTACTTTCAGGTTGTGATTGAGGAGGGGTGTTGAGAATCTACCAATCACACCCTATGTATGCCCCTTTGTATGGAACAACTAGGCTAGGAAGATGCAGTTCATTCTAGGAAGAGAGACAGATCCCATAGGCACAGTGATGAAATGTGCTACCAAGCAATCCTATATAATGATGTACTTGACTATCACTTTCATATGATGATAATGCAATAGTACTTGTCTCTTTCTGTCAAGTCTCTGTGTCATTGTCAGTCCTACACAAGATTGTGTTTATGAGTTCAAGTCTCAATCTTGAAACCTAATTCACTTGTGTAACAGTTGTCTTCTTTGTCAATGTCAACATGAGTAGTATCTTCATCTTCCATCCTCCATAGCTTCCGCCTTTGCCATGCTCTAGATCCCGCATTTCTCACAGAGGCCATGTATGAGTATAGGGTGCCCCTTGCTATGGTTATATTCAGTGAGAAGTTGAACCCTCATGGAAGAGAAGAATTGAACCGCATGCAAGCGCTACTTTAGCAATGTAAGTTGAATCTTAGGAAGGCCCCCAAGAAGACATGAAGCTCTATGCTAATGAAAAAAGATGTGGCCCTAAGTTTCAAGAAAGTGAGTTGGTTCTCCTAAAGATACCCAAGTCTTGATACTCCACACTAAAGTACGGATCTAGCAACAAGTAGTTGGCACACTACTATTATGACCTTACAAGATAGTGAAGAGAGTGGATGCCTTGGCATGTCATCTCCAACTCCCTTGTTCCACTAAGATACACAATATTTTTTATGTGAGTCAGCTGAACCTTTCTCATAAAGACTATGTGGAGGAGCTACCACCCATAGATGAATAGGTCATCATCCTATACACTTTTGAGACAATCATTGCATAAAGAGAAAAGGAACTAGGGACTATCCATCCATTAAAGTAATTGATTAAATGGTAGGATTTACCTTTGGAAGAAGCCTCTTGGAGGCTAATAAAAAATCTTACAAGAGTTCCCCCACCTAAAGGATGAAATTTTGGTTGAAAACTAGCTCATTTTGGCCCAGTTTGGCTCATAGACTACTTGTATATAGCACACTATCTTAGAGTAATTTTTACCCTACCCTAATGACAGTCATGTGTAACCTATTTGGGCTGAAAGTACACTTCATGAGATTCATTTTGACATGTCACAGGTCTTAATCAATATGGCTTGTAGAAAGTTATGATAGTTTTCTCCAAGAGGCTTGCTTTTGAGAGCATGCTATCCACTATTTGTCAAAACCCTAACTATCAAGAATTGGTGGCCTAACTCATAAACTATTAATTAATACATATTGCACATATCCATATACATCCATATGCCCAAATTCCACATGATATATGTATATTACCCTTATAATGTTGAATAGAGTGGTACACTATATCCCCACTGTGAGCCACACCAATAAGTCTGTTTTTTGTTTTTTAGGGAAAAAACCTTAGGGGTCAAGATGGAATATAAAACAAGTCTGATAGATGGTAGGATACATAGGGTTAGCACCGAATATCTGATTATATCGATGGGGTATTTAAGGTGTTAAGAGAATCAGCTAGGGCATTAGTATTAATAATCAAGTCTCTCTTTTCCTTCCTTCCAACTTTCATGGCTTCCCTTCTCTTTCTCTCTCTTTTCTTGTCTTTCTCTCTGTTCTCCTAGTATTTCTCTCTTATTCTCTCACTTTCTCCCTCTTTCTCTCACCTCTCTATGGTTCTCTTTCTTATATCACCACTCTCCTCACTCTTCTCATTCCACTTAGTCTTTCTCCTTTGTCGAATGATGACTTAGCATACATCATCCAAGTGTGATGAAGTACGAGTGAAATTTATTAAACTTTGTAGTGAAAAAGAAATATTTTTTGATATTAAGATAGCTTAGTTTTGTATCAAAATGCCAAAAATGACAAAAATTTTGTTAGATGACTTATCTAGGAGGTCATTCCCATTCACATTCCATAGTGTCCACAAGACAACTCATTTGGCTTTTTTTTGGGGCATTTTGGGACAAACTAAGCAATCCAACCCTTTAAACAATAATTCTCTTTCATTGAAAATTTTTAACCATATTTTTATCATATTTCATACTACGAAAATATTAATACATGTACCACCTAATACGGGTTGGTAAAACACTACATTCAAAATTACAAAAAAAAAAATCAAGAGATAGATTACAAGAAAAATATATTTGTATTATACCAAAGAGTACAAGGGGATTTTTCTAAAAACAAGGCTTTACTTGGTATTATGAGCTCAACACAAGCTTTAGGCCATTTTGAGACACTTGACTTTTTCGTGGGCTTGCTTTTGTCTCTTCTTGGTCTCCAATATAGTAACTTAATCTTGACACTCTCCTCCCACATGGTTGCCTACTTGGCCCCTATGGCTTTTCCAATATCCATGGCTTGTAGTATCCTTCCACATATGTGCATATTAAATACATGCTTCACCAACTCCTTTTTCACAACAAGAATTATTTTGTGAGCATCCAAAGTGATGGTGGAAGAATAGAGTAATTTTGACAAGGCCTTTAAGATAGAGGGTTGAGTCTACATGTTTGGGGTGAGAGTAACATGTACAATGGCTATGCCACCATTCAAGATTTGACCAATGTAGCCTTATCAAGGCATCCTTTCTGAACCCTCCCTAACCATCCTTGAAAAGTCATTGTGGATCATAGCCTAGATTGACAATAAGTTGGCTCAAAATAGTATTCATTGTAAAAAATATATCTAAATGGACTATTGATGCACCTACTTCCTGCTCAGCATTAGTTGCAACCTTCGAGGGTTTGGTCAAGTCCAAACTTGACTTAGGCCCATTGATCTAAGATGAGGGGAGGCTTAATGCTCTTCTAGGGGCACCTATCCTACCACCAAGCTAGCTTGCACTACGTAAAACTCTTGGGTTCCAACCATGGCATGTTGTACCAAGTTGATGGCATCTCCAAGAGCCATGACTATGCCTTGTACTGATGCCAGGAGGCATATTTCACGGTGGATTCCATGCCACGGTGGATTCCGTGAGGCTTTACGGTGGATTACGTAAACTTTGATGACCGGGGCTCACACACAAAGTGGATTCTTTGTGCGAGAAGTTGATGGGGACGTCTGTCCTTTTCGGGCGTTTCATTAATTTAGTGTGTACATGGGTGATTCCATAGTGGGTGATTCCGCAAAATACATATTAAATTAATAGACGTTTATGAGTTTAGAGTGCGCACTCGTAATAAATTAAGGTTAGGATTTATTTCTAACCAGTTGATTTATTTATGTAGCTGAAGACTGCTAGGTATTCACTTTTGTCGATTTAATTGTATTATTTTACTAACGATTGTGAATGCTTCAGTTGATGTGTAGAGATAGCAGCAGTGGCGGAGGAAAGCATTGGAGGATAGCGAGTATTCGATTTATGGATTATATTCTGATAGGCGCCACGCCTATATTTTGTCATGCCTATTTATTGAGGCATCGATTATTTATTATTATTTTGTATGCGCATGGACGCACGGTTATGTTATTTCTACTTGGACATTGTATTAGGCGTGCCAGACTCTTTGGGCACCGTCCATTAGCTTTATTCCTATTTTTTTGTAAAAGCAAACTCAAAAGCTAAAAGCTTGTTATATTTTTGTAAATTGGGCTATTATTGAGCATGAAGATGAAATATACATAAAATACATGCTTTGTGAAGCGCTCACACAAGGCGTGGGGGGAGATTGCACCCAATTGGTCTCTTGCTCTTGTCGTTCATGCTTTTTACCTTGTAACTTGTGCAAAAAGTAGAGTTCATTGTTCTTGGGGACCTTCCGGCATTCACTATGCGAGCATACAGCGTCCGATCTGCGCACCAGTGGTATCAAAGCAGAGCTGAGATCAAGAGCTTCCAATCGCTACCCATCTCGTGCGAAGGCGGAGCTCCTGGAACGATCAGGCTCTACGGTCAATCTCGTCACGAACTGTCGATACAGGCAGACTTCTGGCGATCAAGAACCCCTGTTTCTGTTATTGGATCGTGAAGGACCGGGCTACAGAGGCGGAGGACCACTTCCAAATCTCCTTCATCAAGTCGTGGGAAAAAAAAAACAGTGAGAAATCTCTATAGCTAATTCTTTTCATAAGCTTAATAGTGAAGCTTAAAAGCCTTAAGAAGCTTAAAAGCTTCGAATTTGGTCCGCGAGGTCTCTGAGGACCTCCGATTTTTTCACGACGGCATAAAAAAACGCCTCCCCCCCCCACGATCTGCGTTGTTTTCTATTGATTAAGTCTTAAACTTAATCAATTAAGCTTAGTCCTCTAAGGCAAATCAATCCTGCAAGTCACAAACTCCAGGTCACACACAGTCAGTCAGATTTGGCAAGTCTATCAAGTTGAAGTACTGCAAGTTCCATAAATCGACTAAGTTTTGCAAGTCTGTAACTCTGCAAGTCACATAAGTCTGCAACACTGCAAGTCAAACTAGTCAAGTGGAGTCAGAACTGACTTGTGCTCAAAACTCCTAGAAGGACTGTTCCTGCGCAGAAACTCCGAACTGCAAAGTTGTTCATTGGAAGGTACTCTACCCATACGCAGGTTTGCTGAAGCATTTTTAGCATACGAAGAAGGATAAATCGCAGATTTTCCGAAGATTGAGAAAGCTATACCCAAAAACACATAAGCCTTGTATTCCCGAGCTTGAGCTACGCTCATCCCGCTAACTTGATTTTGAGTGAGAAAGGTCTTTTGAGTTTTGCAGGATGACAGAACCACATATGGATGATCTTATGCTGCAGAGAGTAACCAATAAAGATGCACTTCTCAGCTTTTGGATCCAACTTGGATCTCAACTCATCTGGCACATGTACATAGGCAATGCAACCAAAAATTTTCAAATGAGAAATATCTGGTTTCCTACCAGTATACCTCTCCTCTGGAGTCATCCCATGTATTGCTGCAGTGGGAGTCCTGTTCATTATGTAGACTGCTGTAGCAACTGCTTCAGCCCAATAAAAATCTGGTAGGTCTTTTTCATGCTGTGGGGTATGACTGCATGAATATTGCTGCTTTATGCCATGCTCCTGCAAGAACCTTGCAAACTCATTTGAGAGGTACTCTCCCCCTCCATCTGACCTTAGGCATTTTATCTGCAGGCATGTTTCTTTTTCAACCATAGCTTTAAGAGTTTTGAAATGCCCAAAAACTTCACTTTTCTTTTTCATAAAATACACCCAAACTTTTCTGCTATAGTCATCAATAAAAGTGACAAAATAATGACAGCCTCCAAGAGATGCAGCTTTAGTAGTCCACACATCAGAGTGGATTAATTCCAATGGCTTCTTACTCTCTTGAACATGTCTAGGAAATGGTTTCCTTGCCTGTTTTCCAAACTGACAGGCTTCACATACCTTATGCATTTCTGCAACCTTGAATTTTGGCAATCCTGCAACAATGTTTTGGGCCTGCATTGATTTAAGTCGCTGTACATTAACATGACCAATGCGTTTATGCCAGATATCAATATCTGCAACTACACCGGTCCCATGTGCAAACATTGCTGCACTCAATTCAGGCATGTCTGCATCCAATGTAAACATTCTGCCCTTCTTCTTTCCTTTTGCTATCAAGTGACCTTTATTTTTCATATCCTCAACAAAGCATCCATGAGGATTAAATCTGACCTGCAAGCCCTGCTCAACCATTTGACCAACAAAAACCAGATTCTTGGTGATATTCGGGACATGAAATACATCGGACAGGTATTTCTTTTTTCCATCCTGCATAGACAAAGGAATTTTTTCAATCTGCACAATAGGATGTGCAGTATCATCACCAGTCTCCACAAAATCCTGGTTTTTTCATTTTCCTTGCATCCTCCATCCATTCTGCATGACCTGTCATGTGGTTTGATGCACCTGAGTCAACATACCATACATCATTGCTTTCTTCTGCACTTGTCACAGAATTGTTCATGTGCTGCGCCATGAACAAATGCTCATTTCTGTCATCACCCTATCTACTAGAAGATGCATAATTCCCTTGTTGCAGTTTTCCATTCATGATGTCATTCTGCTTTTTATAGCAGTCTTTAGCCATATGGCCCATTTTACCACAGTAGTAGCATTCAACATTACTGTTTGTATTTTGGCCTCTTTGCCATCCACCACGACCTCTTTGGCTTCCCCTGCCTCTAGAGTTACCACGTCCTCCTCCATAGGACTGGTTTTCTTGAGTTTGCTGCATATTTTGATTTCTACCACGGCCTCCAGATCGGCCTCCTCTACCTCTGCCTCTACCTCTTCCAGCATTTGAGTAGAAGACAGCTTCTTTTGAAGTTCCTCTTGAAGAAGATGCACCACCATTTCTCTGCTCCTCAGAAATTAGAAGAGCAATCAACTCCTCAAAATCAGGAAATCTTTCACGGACGGAAATGGATGTTTGGAACTGCGCATAATCCTTTCCTAGACCATTCAAGGTCACAGAAACTAAATCATCATCTTCCACTAGCGACCCAATGGAAGCAAGTGCATCTGCAATCTTCTTCACCTTCATGTGGTAGTCATTGATGCTCATATTTTCTCTTTGCACATTATGCAACTCTTGCTTGAGCTGCATTTTCCTGGCTTGCGTATTTGTGCTATACATTTTTGACAAAGTATCCCATGCCTCCTTTGGCGTACTTGCATCCTGGATATGCACAATCATAGAGTCTGAAATGCTGATAGACAGCCAATACATAACTTTCCTGGCTCTCTCATGCCATGCTTTAAATGCCTGCATTTGTTGTTGATTGGGAACATCAGGAAGAACTGGTTCTTCTTCATTTCCTGCAACAAATTCCCAATATCCTTTTCCCATAAGGAAATTCGTCATTCTAAACTTCCATGCTTGGAAGTTGTTCTTGTCAAGCTTTTCAGTGACAATCTGTGAAAGAGAATCAGACGCCATTACAGAACACTGCAAAAAATTATGTCACTGCAGAAAACACAGCTTCAGCCTCACAAGGGCAAATCTGCAAAACTGATGAAAGTGGTATTTAACCACACAGTCACTTCCTAGTGACGATTTTGCATCAACAAGCAACCAAGATGATTCTGTAACTCCCAATGTCTCTGTGCACAGGCATACGATGCAATTTCTACAGTAACTTTTCACCGACCTGTAAAATAGTGGCTGCACAGCATAAAACAGGGCCTTTTCCTGAGTGCGTGCAGAAAACGTCCGTCTCCAAAACAGGCCCCGAAATGGCCTCAAATCAAAAAAACAGGGTCGCCTCGGGCTAAAGCCCTTTCCCGCACCATATACTGCCCTCTTGCTTCACCGCGAAGGGCGTCTCAACCTGAGACAATGCACTCTTGCAATTTCTGGCTATGCTACTTGCAGAGATCTGCTCCCAAAACAGAAAATGAAAGCAACACTGCTCCTCTTACCAGAACACCGCGAGCTTGGCTTTCTTTCTTGAGCTCCTTACCACGAACAAGGCTCTGATACCATGTCAAGATTATGGGAGAGAAGGAAGGAGTCTCACTTGAAGCTTTCTTGCTTGCACAATAGGGGAATACACACAGAGATGGAGGCTGAAAACAGTTTTCCTCTTCTTAGTTGTGTAAGCCAAAAAAAACTCTAATACAAAGAAATAGAAGAACCCTATATATGGATCTCAAACCAAACTCAACTAACTAAGGTGGCATACTAGCTGAGCCACGAACTAGAGTAGATAAGGATAGCTGTCATGTAGCTATTATTCATGGGCGGTGTACCAACCGCATCTGAAGTGGCTGAAGGCGACCTACCTGAGCCTACAATGGAGCAAAAGCTGGACTTAATCATGATGCAATTGGAAGAAGAACGAAGGGCTAGGCAAGTATTGCAAGCTCAATTGGCAAATTTACAAAGAGCGTCTACAGACAAAGAAGAACCTCAAGCTGAAGATCTTATTCGACGTACCATCGACGCAACTCTTGAAGCTCAAACCATCCGCAAGGAATCAAAGATAAGTTAACGAAGTTTCAAATTCCGTACTTTCAATGGCATACGAGAAGGAAAAACTGTTCTATCATTCATTAGTCAGATTGATGACTATTTCCATGAGGAAACCTATGCAGAAAAAGATAAAATCAAGTGTCACTAATCATTTAGTAGACAGAGCATCTCTTTGGTGGACTGTAGTACGCAAGAGCATAGATTGTCCTGATACTTGGGAGAATTTGAAGAAGAAGTTCATGCAGAATTTCCTTCCACCATAATTTCATGAGAAAGCTATCAAGCAATGGGATCTTCTCCAGCAATGGGATCGTGAGCCTATTCCTCAGTATACATAGCGTTTTTGGAATGCATTACTCCAGTTATGCATGCTTGAAGAGGTACCTGAAGCGACACATAAGCGCAAGTATATGTCTGGACTCCTTGGGCATTACTACACTGAAGTTAACATGTTCAAGCCTGCTACTCTTGAAGACGCCATTTCACTAGCTCACGACATTGAAGATAAGCTACGAGGTAGAGACAGATGACCACAGCAATTCCAAGCCAATGGTAATTATGGATCTAAGCAATTCAATTCCAATTTTAGAAGATTTAATCCAGGTCGTTTCTCTTCATCATCTTTCCGTAAAAATTGGGCAAAACCACCTGCATTACCATCCAATGTCAATCAAAACCCTAAGCCTATTCCACAGCCAAATCCTAATGTACCTAGACTTCTCGCCATTGCAAACAATGTAACCAAAGCCAAGTCAATAGTATGCTATAAATGCCACCAGCCTGGACATCTAGCAGCAAATTGTCATTCAAAGAAGCCACCTGCCCATATTAACTACCTTGGAGCAATGGACGAAGACGAACATGAAGATATGCCTGATTTCACTGAAGATGAGGACGATACTACTACTACTTCCGATACTTTACCAAATATGCCTACTCCACATTCATTATTGACTATGAAATGTTTGGTGCATGGAAAGGAAAAGACTATTTTGCATGATGACGGTAGTACTCATGATTTTATTTCAGCAAAATTAGTAAAAAAAATTGAAATTATAGACTGTACCTACGCATTATCGCATCAAAGCTGCATTTTTAGGCACTAGGTATAATGGTACACAGGAAGTGCAAGACTTAGAGATACAAATTGGTCAATACACTGAAATAAGAAATTTTCTAGTTGTTCCATTACAGTCGAGTAACATTATTTTAGGTATGCCTTGGCGTCACCAGCATAACCCAGATATAGACTATTCCACACACTCGATGAATATTAATTTTCAAGGAAAATCTATTACATTATATGGTATGCATGCATCTAATGTCTTTCCACTGCTTTCACATACTCAAGCTAAACGTGCATTACGCAAGAGTAGTAAATCCTATTTCATTTGGGTGAATGAATTGCAAGTAAAAGATAGTCATATGCACCCTAGGCATAAAGAATTTCTTGCATATTTTAAGGATTGTTTTGCAGAAGACCTACCACCTAGTTTACCTCCTTCACGTCCAGAAGACCATAAGATAGATTTGATCCCTGGCACACAACCACCTTGCAAAGCACCATATAGGCATAACTAGATAGAGCAAAAAGAAATTCAGAGTCAAGTTGAGGAATTACTAAATAGAGGATTGATTCAACCTAGCAGTTTTCCATTCGGTGCACCTGTTCTGTTAGTCAAGAAAAAGAATAATACCTATCGTATGTGCATTGACTATCGAGCTTTAAATAAGATCACTGTAAAGAATAGGTATCCTATTCCTAGAGTTGATGACCTTATGGACAAACTGCAAGGATCTGCTATATTTAGTAAAATAGACCTTAAGTCTGGTTATCATCAGGTGAGACTAGATAAGTCTGACATATTCAAGACTGCATTTAGAACAGAGTTTGGTCATTACAAATTTTTAGTGATGCCATTTGGATTGACTAATGCACCTGCTACATTTAGTAGAATGATGAACCGTATATTTCTGAAATATTAGTATTGTGTAATTGTCTTCTTTGATGATATTTTGGTGTTTAGTCAAAATGAGAAAGAACGTTATGAGCATTTGTCATTGGTTTTTCAGTTATTGAAAGAAAATCAACTGTATGCAAATCCTGAAAAGAGTGAATTCTTTAAAACAAAAATTGAGTATTTAGGTCATATTGTATCCTTTGATGGAATTGAAGTTGATCCTAAGAAAATTGATGCAATATTGAATTGGCCTGTACCTAAAAATGTGCATGAGTTACGCTCATTCCTTGGTCTTGCTAGTTTCTATAGGAAGTTTGTACGTAATTTTTCATTACTTGCATTACCATTAACCAAACTTCTGAAGAAAGGAATTGTTTATCATTGGTCCGAAAATCAACAGAAATCCTTTGACTTACTGAAACATGCATTAACCCATGCCCCTGTTCTACAGTTGCCTGATTTTAATAGACCATTCTTTCTAGTAGTGACCGATACTAGTGGATCAGGAATAGGAGCTGTACTTATACAAGACAATCATCCTATAGCCTGTTCTAGTTGTAAGCTGAAACCTTCTGAGCTGAAATATTCCACATATGACAAACAACTATTAGCAGTTGTACAAGCATTAAGACAGTGGAAACACTACTTAATGGGTTCAGAATTTATGATTAAGACCGATCAGCAAAGTATTAGACATTTACTTAGCCAACCTCAAATCTTTGACCAACATATCAAATGGGCCTCCTTTATTCAAAGTTTTCATCCTATCATTCAATACCAACTTGGAAAAAAAAAATGTAGTGGCTGATGCATTGAGTAGAAGACCTGCCATTCATAATATTTCTATCATATCTTTTGATTCTTTGATTGCTATGAAAGATACATATCATCAGGATATTACTTTTCATGCTGATTGGAATAAATTAGTTCAAAATAACTTGATTCCTATTGATTCATTGTCATATAATGATGGATTTATGTTTTATGAAAAGAGATTGTGTGTTACAATTCCATTCCGATCTTTTGTTTTGAATGAAATTCATTGTCCCCCATATCAAGGTCATAGAGGTATCATATCTACCTTACGTACGTTAACTGAAGATTTTTATTGGCCGCATATGGATGCTGATGTATCTAACTTTGTTTCTGAATGTTTGATTTGTCAAAGAGTTAAGAGACATCATGGAAAACAGTATGGATTACTTATGCCTTTGTCTATTCCATCTAAACCTTGGGAACAAATTTCTATGGATTTCATTACTGGTTTACCTAATACTAAATCTAACCATGATATGATTTGGACAGTTGTAGATAGATTTAGTAAACAAGCATATTTCATTCCATGTAAGAAAACTTTAACAGCATCACAAGCAGCACAGTTGTTTTTGAAAACTGTTTTTACTAACTATGGATTGCCAAAAGTTATTATTTCAGATCGTGATTCCAGATTTTGTAACAACTTTTGGATTACTATGTTTACTAACCTAGACACAAAGATTGATTTCTCATCTGCATTTCATCCAGAAACTAATGGACAAACAGAAGCCACTAACATCACAATTCTAGATCTTTTACGTGCATATACTATTTCTAAACCACAGACATGGGACACCCATTTGCATTTATTACAGTTTGCATATAACAATACACCACACACATCTACAAAGAAAACACCGTTTGAAGTGATTTATGGATATAGATTATCTACACCTGTTGCATCTTTGTCAAATAGAATTCAAAGTGCTGATGATATTGCTAGTATGCATAATAGTATTTTTTATGAGGTTAAAGATATGATTGCTAAAGCCCAGCAATCATATACCAAACAAGCCAACAAGAAAAGACAAGCAATGAATTTCAAAGTTGATGATTATGTTTGGCTGAGAATAGAAAAACGTCGACTGCAAAGGGTAGATAGACACCCAGTTGTCAAATTAGCCCCTAGATTCTATGGACCATTTCGAATCATTCATAAAATTAATGATAATGCATTCAAGTTAGAATTACCACCTCATTGGAAAATTCACAACACATTTCACATTAGTTTATTGAGACCATTTAGAGGCCAATTACCTGTACACCCTATTTATGAAAACCCACCTTTATTACAGGAAGAGACTGAAATACTTGAACCAGAAGCTATTATAGACACTGACTTTATGACTACTAGAACTGACCGAAGGTATTCTAGATATCTAGTTAAATTTAAGAACCATCCTGTACAGGAAGCACAATGGATGCACGCTAGAGAATTAAATGCTTTCCCCACTCTGTTAGCTCCACATTGAGCTAATAGCAATTGAGGTCAATTGCTATCCCACCCCGGGGGTATGATGCCAGGAGGCATATTTCACGGTGGATTCCGTGCCACGGTGGATTCCGTGAGACTTTACGGTGGATTCCGTAAACTTTGATGACCGAGGCTCATACACAAAGTGGATTCTTTGTGCGAGAAGTTGATGGGGACGCCTGTCCTTTTCGGGCGTTTCATTAATTTAGTGTGTACATGGGTGATTCCATAGTGGGTGATTCCGCAAAATACATATTAAATTAATATACGTTTATGAGTTTAGAGTGCGCACTCGTAATAAATTAAGGTTAGGATTTATTTCTAACCAGTTTATTTATTTATGTAGCTGAAGACTGCTAGGTATTCACTTTTGTCGGTTTAATTGTATTATTTTACTAACGATTGTGAATGCTTCAGTTGATGTGTAGAGATAGCAGCAGTGGCGGAGGAAAGCATTGGAGGATAGCGAGTATTCGATTTATGGATTATATTCTGATAGGTGCCACACCTATATTTTGTCATGCCTATTTATTGAGGCATCGATTATTTATTATTATTTTGTATGCGCATGGGCGCATGGTTATGTTATTTCTACTTGGACATTGTATTGGGCGTGCCAGACTCTTTGGGCACCGTCCATTAGCTTTATTCCTATTTTTTTGTAAAAGCAAACTCAAAAGCTAAAAGCTTGTTATATTTTTGTAAATTGGGCTATTATTGAGCATGAAGATGAAATATACATAAAATACATGCTTTGTGAAGCGCTCACACAAGGCATGGGGGGAGATTGCACCCAATTGGTCTCTTGCTCTTGTCGTTCATGTTTTTACCTTGTAACTTGTGCAAAAAGTAGAGTTCATTGTTCTTGGGGACTTTCCGGCATTCACTACGCGAGCATACAGCATCCGATCCGCGCACCATGTACGTCTTCAAAATGGAAGAAAGAGAGAAGTTGGGTGTAATGTGGCTATCACTAGTAGAAGCTAGGGGCTATGTGGCTATGTCTATGTGATCATGGAAAGATGAGAATATTTGTGGAATAATGGAGGTAAGAGAATGACCATGGAAGAAAGAGAGAAGATAAGTGCTATGTGGCTATGCTTGGGAGAAGTTGGGGAATGTGTGGCTATGGCTATATAAGCATATAAAGCCAAGAAGATTTGTGGAATGGAGTTAAGAGAATGACCAAACTAGAAGAATTTATTGCATAATGAAACCAAAAATTGTTTTTTTTTTAAATATGCATGACATAAGGATAGGTTTGGTGGGGGGGATCCCTTTTTTTAGGGGAAATTTTCAAATTTTAGGCCACCTTTTTGGATATCCAATGGGACCCACCTAACATGGGGTGGTAAAAGGAGGGGAGAGGGGATAAAGGGGACAAGCCTATAAGTGCTAAGGACAAGGGAAAAAAGAAAGTGGATAAAATGTACACATCATTGTCTCTCTCATTTGTCCACCTCAAATCTCTTATTCATTAGTAGAGTCATTAACTTTTAAGTTCAAGGGTCCTATTTGAGTCCATATCCCCCTAATGATGGTAAGAATGTTTCCAAAGACTTACAAATCTATATAGGGAATATGGATTTCTTTAGGATTCCTCCATACAAGATGAGACAAGTACTTTATGTGACTTGTCATCCATGAGCAATGCATAAACAAGATTTGTGCAAAATATGTTGCATAATAAGAATGTAAGAAAGTGCAAAAAGAGGAGTTTTTCATCAAATACACATGTTTGATGACTAGGATACTTTCATGATGTAGGTTATGAATACCAATAAAGTTCTTGCTACTTCTACATAGCTTTTACACATAGTTTAAGCATAGATTTGACCAATTGGATACTATAGAGAAATAGACTCTAGAATTTGGGAAGATAGAATTGTTTCGACAGGTCACAACTTTGTACTTGAGCTTGGAAGAGCTTCTTAAGGACAAAAAATTTGCGTAGAGTTTAAAAAAAGAGTGTGTAATATTTCCACTCAATAAAAGTTAGTTGGCTAGTTTTGAAACTTAGCTAGTCAATTAATAAATTAGTAAGATTACTAACTAAAGACTGACTAAAGTAAAAAACTAACTAACATTAATAATTAAGGATTTTTATTTAATTCAAAATATGTTTAAAAAGAATCGAGAGTCATAAATTTGATATTTTTCTTAGATTGACAAGGACCATAGCCACCCTTCATGTAAGTTACAATGTGAACGAGACTTATCAGCTATATTAATCACTAGTATTAATGTGTATAGTTTGAATGGTCTAAAAATATTAGATTTTGGGCAAAACTAGTATATTTTCAATATTTAAAATGTTATCTTAAAAAAGATTTGGAGACTTCTAGAGCTGGATGTCATTTAAAAGAAAAGACAAGTGATGTTTTAGTTATTTTTGGAGATTTTATCAAAAGAAAAAAATAAAGAGAGGGATTTGCAAAATCGTGCGCGTCGCGATCGCAGTCTACAAACAGAAAACAACACTTCAAACAGAGAAAAGAAGGAGTGAACTAAGAGATTTCTAAAAAAGTTTCTTGGAGTCTTACCATCCTTTTCAAACCCAATGGAACCATTAGATTTATGATCTAAGCATCAGATCATTGATCTTTCCAAGATCCCCCTCCATAAAGAGCTCCACTTCTCAGCCACAAGTCCTCTTCTCTAATTCACTATAAATATGAGGCATAGGGAGGCACAAAAACATAAGGAGACCTCGAGAGGCTGTAAGAGAGAGGTAGAGAGAAGGATACCCCTCCAAGAGATTGTGAGAGAGAGCTTGAGAGAGAGAGACAGAGAGAGAGAGAGAGAGAAGAGTTACCTCGAAAGGCTGCAAGGGAGAGAGTTAGCTCAATTCCCTCTATTCCGATCCTTGACTTAGCCAGCTTCCCTTACGCTCTCCCATCTTGAATCTATTCCGCCTTCTTAATCCCTTGAGTCTACTTGTGGATGATGGCCCCCAAGTGAAGAATGTCATGTGCGGATGGCAATCCCATTACCAACAGAGAAGCTTCAGGTGAAGGCATCACTGTCAATCCAAGTGCGGTACCGGTTGAGGTAATGTATTTTCAAATTGATAGATGCTTGCCTTGATTCTCATATGAGATACATTAGGCCCATACTATGGTGCACGAATATAGATCATTTCATCTCACATATTCAAAAGATGGAGTTTGCGAAGTGCATGTATCAAGGGAAGTTAATTGCACCTAGTTGCATATGGCTTATTCGTTGATAGAGCAATTACAAGGAAGAATTAGTCAAGGGTTATGAAAGATATAGTCATTAAAAAAACGACATTAAAAGATTGTGCATACAAGTGCTAGGTTAAAGCATAGTCAAGGGTTATAAATAGCATAATTGCTAAAAGAATATGACATTAAGAATCATGAATAGAAAGTACTAGTTTAGATAATTCAAAAGTACTTAGCCTAAGAGCCCAAATATTAAGAAGAACTAGATTCTAGCTCAAGGCAAGGCTTGTTGGAGTCTAATTACTTGAGATAATCTCACACTTATCTTATCAAGTATTTACATGTTATAGCTATAACATATTTTGATATATGAGGATAATTTCCTATTTGCCTCATGACTTGACTAAGAGCTAATACAAGAAATTAATCATAAGGGTTCAAACTAAGATATCTTGAGATCTGTCCAATAACGATGACTTTTGCCAATCCCAATTCAAGTTTGGGTTATCAATTAAGGTAAGTGACCTATAGAACATACATCATGAATAGTGTTTGAACTCTTAACATATGCCCTAGCCGAAGCACGTAGTCGGAGGTAACTGAACATGCATCTCCCTCCAGGCTTTTAACCTAAAGCATTAATGCTTTTCCTTGAATTCGTTCCTTGAGCAAAGAAATTCAAACAATGTACCTAAGCGTACAATCATGATCATTTCAGTGGTCGTTCGTACGATCAACTGCTAAGGTGTGATTCCTTTTTCCCGAATGCTCCTAGCATTCGGTCCTAGATTGGTCGCAACTTCATGAGATTCCAGGGGCTTGGCAAGCTAGGTTGCTTGTTTTCCCTTTTTCTTTGGGTTAGGGTTTGTACCCTACCGACCCTAATTATCCTTACCTTAGGTCTCCTTGTAAGGTAGATCATGGACAACCCCATCGTCCTCGATTGGTCAACTTGCTGGTTATCTCCTAGATCCCTTGAAGTACCTATGTACCTTTATCTTTGATCTTAATTGATCAAGATTGTCTATCCCCTTGACCATGGTTGGTCAAGATAGTTCTGTTTAGAACAGTTCCTACTCCGTCTTAGGTATAATCTTCTTAAGCCCTCTTAATAATGCTCACATGCACTAAGCTTTTACCTATCCCTCTTGAAGTCACCAAAGACTTTGACATGGGACTCATGGATCTCAGTCCCATTTGGTAAATTACAAACACGTTGAATTTTCCCAACAAATTTAATGCATGCAACATAATGCCATGCCTTCATTTGAATACTTACAATTTTGATATAATCCATACGATATTTTATGCCACGCATGCGAAGGTACTTTCTATGCATGCAATCTTAACATTATCCTCTATGTAACTATTTACATGATCTATAACCTTCTTGAATGATCGGATCTTTATAACTTTATGTGATCATTGTATGAGTATAGCTGCACTTTAATATTTTCTGTAGTTTATTACATGTACCTTAGAATCCATCTTGCGATTATGGAGAAGCACTTTGCTTCTTTTGATGTCCTCTGAAATGTATTTTGCAAGAACTTGTGCAAGGAGCAATGCACTTTATGCAAGAATTCATGCAAGAATTATTTTTTTGGGTAATTTACGATGCAATTACCTAATCGATTTCACCTATTGTGATGTCATCTTACAACGAAATTTATCTTGTTTGTTACAAACATCACAACTAAATTCATACCAAGGCAATTACCCATCAATCACGCAATCAATGTGATGCATGTGAATATGATTTTCATCATGATAACTATAATCTATGATTTAATAATAGAGCAACCTGGGTTTGGAGTGAAGTCTTGATTCCAATGGTGTTTACACCTAATGATAGACCATTCGTGGTTGCGGTGCCGTCTTGATTTGAACCACCATCCACACTTGCAGGGTTTCCGGCCATCCTTGTGGATCTACGCTTCGGGGCCATACTCGAAGACGCGTGTACGAGTGATAGAATTATCGCACTTTCCTATGCAACTATAAGTAAATTCTTGCAGTCTCTCCTTGAGTAGAGAAAAGATAATGAAAGGGGGGTGTATTTTCGGCAATATTAGAGGGGGCGCATGACCTCTCTTTAAGGGGGGAAAGAAGAATCCTCCAAAAGCTTCCCGCCTCGCTCTCTCTCTCTCTCGCTCTCTCTCTCTCTCTCTCTCTCTCTCTCTCTCTCTCTCTCTCTCTCTGTGCACTGATGATGAGGGGGGAGGGGCTGAAATCACGGCCAGGGGGGGCGGTACCTGCTGAAGACCACGGGGGAGGGGGGGCTGCTGCAGACGACAAGGAGGGGCTACTGCAAACGACCGGGGGGCTGCTGTCCACGAGGGAGGGGAGGGATCCCCTTTTAAAGTGGGGGGAGGGGTGGTTTATGGGGGGGGGAGACGGCCGTTGACGGCCGCCAACCCTCCACTTGAGGGGCTGCATGTCCCCTCTCTCTCTTTACTCACACACACACTCTCTCTCTCTCCCCAACATGCTGTCAGCGGGGAGAGAGAGGGAGAGTAAAAAAAATTATACTAAATTTTTTTAAAAATCTTTTAAAGGGGGGGTTCTCATGGGGGGAGGCACGGGGGGGGGGGGGGGGGGGGAGGGGGTTTACATCCTCTCCCTCTTAGAGGAATCGAGATGTCCTCATCTCGAGAAGACCTAGGGGTATTGTTGGTTGAGAGTATTTTTTTCCATCCAGGTGGCATCCTCTTCTAGATAATCTTTCCATTGAACGAGGTATTCTCTCAAGGCCCTTGACCTCAAATGCCTCTCCCTGACATCTAGGACTCTATCATGCCATATCTCAAGGACTTATAGGCTAGGCATTACAATTTTTTGATCATCAAGTACATGATTTGGATTAGGTAGATACTTTTTCAATAGGCTAATGTGGAATACATTATGAACCTTTAGGGTTGCGAGCAATTGTAGTCTGTAAGAATTAGGCCCTATGCACTTGGTGATCTTATAAGGTCCACAATACCTCGGACTTAGCTTCTTGTACTCTCCCAAGGATATTGAACTCTTTTTAGGGCGTACACGGATGAAGACCATATCACCTTCGACGAAGGATCTGTCTTGCCATTTCAAGTCAGCTTAGGCCTTCTGTCTATCCTTGGTAGCTTGAATGTCTTGTCTTTTTTATTTGATTTGATCATCCATGTCTTCCAGCATCTGTCTTGAAGCTTCTACCCTCAAAGTTGAATCCAAGCAGTTCAAAGGGGTACGACAATCATGCCCATACAATGCTTGGAAAGGGGTCATCTGAATACTCTGTTGGTAAGAAGCATTCTAGGCAAACTCAACCAAGGATAAGTATTGAATCCACTTTTTGGGTTCACGACAGCAATATGCCCTAAGCATATCTTCAATGACTTGATTGACTCGTTCTGTTTGACCATCAGTTTGGGGATGGTATGTTGTATTGAAACAGAGTTGAGTTCCAATAGCCTCAAAGATAGCCCTCCAGAAGTGTGATGTGAAAAGAGAATCACAATCATTAATGATTCTTCTGGGTAACCCATGAAGTTTGAATATTTCCTTGATGAATAATCTTGCGATGTCTGAAGCTTTATAGTTTGTCTTGATAGGGATGAGATGTGCAACCTTGGTGACCATATCTACTACAACCAAAATAGAGTTATATCCTCCCTGAACTTGGGGTAAGCCAACAATAAAGTCCATACTAATGAACTCCCATTTCATTTGTGGAATGTCAAGTGGTTGCAATTTCCCACGCATTTTAACATGTTTTCCTTTCGTGACAAATTTGAGTACGTCTCCCTTGAGTCTTTCCCAATAATAGCTCTTTCTGATCGCATTAAGGGTCTTGGCATAACCAGGATGCCCTGAGAAAGGGGAGTCATGGGCTTCCCAAAGTATCTTCTGCTTGAGAGTTTGGCTTGCAGGGATACATAATCTTGTCCTAAAGTAGACAAGTCCACTACTAATGGAGAATTCTTGATACTTCGTCTTTAGCTTCGGGTTGATCCTTGATGGGGATCTCCCTTAGTATTTTCTGATAGACTGGGTCATGATATGCCCCTTTTTTTGCTAGCTCAAGAATCGAGTTGTTGGGCATTGATACCTTTGTGGCTAGTGACCTTGCTATTGATGGATCTTGCAAAATGAGAGAATTTAGAAACGCCTTACGACTGAGTGCATCGGCAACTACATTCTCTTTTCCAGGCCTATATTTGATTTCAAAATCATATTCTTCCAGCACTTCGATCCATCGATGTTGCCTCATATTGAGCTCATTCTGGGTGAAAATCCATTTAAGACTATTGTGGTCCATTACTAAGGAAAATTTGTTACCTAGCAAGTAATGTCTCCAAAGTTTGAGAGCATGGATGACAGCCAATAGCTCCAGGTTGTGGGTAGCATAATTCCTTTCATGGCTCTTCAATTTTCTTGAAGAATATGCTATGGGATGACCTTCTTGCATAAGTACACATCCTAAAGAAAGTGCGCTAGCATCAGTTACCGCTTCAAACTCCTTACTAAGATCAGGAAGTTTCAGGATAGGTGTTGATACTAAGCTTTGCTTTAGTTTGTCAAAGCTGGTCTGTTCAGCACAGGTGACCATACAATTGCTACTTGCTTCTTTAGTAGATCAGTCATCAGAGGTGCTGCAATCAAAGCATAATCTTTGATGAAAATTCTGTACCACCCTGTCAACCCAAGAAAACTTTGTATTTCTTCGACAGAAGTTGGTGTTGGCCATTCCAAAAGGTCTCTAACCTTAGCTAGATCTATTGAAATTCCTTCTGCTGATACAATGAATCCCAGATATTCAATCTGTCACTTGAAAAATACGCACTTCTTCCTCTTGGCATAAAGCTTGTGTGCTCTCATTGTTTCAAGAACAATGTGAAGCTGGGGTTCATGATCCTTTCCATGTTTTGAGTAGACTAGGGTATCTTCAAAAAAGACGAGTACGAAGTCATCAAGATAGGGCCTAAAGATATCCTGCATTAACCTGTTGAAGGTAGCAGGAGCATTCGTCAGCCCGAATGACATCAATAAGAATTCAAAGTGTCCATACCTTGTTGTGAATGCAGTCTTCAGAATGTCTTCTTCTTTGATCCTTATCTGATAATATCGAGATCTGAGATCTATCTTTGAGAATATCTTTGCCCCTTGAAGACGGTCAAGTAATTCATTTATTCTTGGAATGGGGTATTTATTTTTTATAGTTTCTTGATTCAACCCTCTGTAGTCAATGCATAGGCGAAGCGTTCCATCTTTCTTCTTTTGGAACAACACTGGAGCTCCCCATGGTGAACTGCTAGGACCGATGTAACCTTGGTCTGACAGTTGCTTGAGTTTCTCTTTCAGTTTGATAGCTTCCGGGATGGACATTTTATATGGCCTCTTTGCGATCGGTACACCTCCTAGCACAAGTTTGAGATTTTGTGGTCGACTTCTCTTTGGGGAGGAAGTTCCGTTAAATCCTCAGGGAATACATCTGCCTATTCCTTTAACCATGAAGGTTCTTCTCCAAATTCCTGATTCTGATCTAGCTTATTCAGTTTAATCAGATAGACAGGTAGACCCTTTTGAACACCTTTTATTATCTGTGCTGCTTTTGCCAACTGTATTTTTGGCTTACCGGCCTCACCTTGAGAGTCATGACTAGTTTCCCTTCAGAATTTCGAAAGGAGACTAGGCCCTTCCCACAGTGGATGCGGGCATCATTGGATATTAGCCAATCCATTCCGAGTAAACATTCATGGACACCTAGGTTCATTACCCTGAATCTCACAAAAGTTGGCTTCCCACCCAGTAGGAATTTCACCTTAGCAGTTTGCCTAGTACAAGTGACCTCATGACCATTTGCTAATTCCACAAGTAAAGTAGGTGCATCTATTGTGGCTATCCCTAATCTTTTTGCACAGATTGGTGAAATGAAGGAGTGTGTACTGCCACAGTCAATCAAGGTTTTGAAGCTTTTACCTTGATATTCTGATGGAGTTTGAATCACCGAGAATTGGAGATTTGGACCCTTCTTGTGAAGAGTGGCGTGAACTGTTGCCCTCTCAATGTTAGCATCCATGGATGGATCTTCTTCATTGTCCAGCTCCTTCTTGGAAACACTGGAGGTTCTCCCTCTAGTCATAGCGGTGGTTCCTTGGCCATAAGCGGCTCTATTTTGACCTTGGAATTTCCCCTGGCGATGTCCTCTGCCAAGCTTGGGACACTCCCTCTTGAAGTGTCCGGGCTCGTTGCAATGGAAGCAACATGGGTTGCGATCATTGCTTTGTGTTAGAACAAAGTTGTTGACAGCACTGGCCCTATATTTCTTTCTTTGGCCCTGGTTCTGACCCTGTGCTCTCTTAGTCTGAGTTTTAGACATGCCCTTATTCTGATCTTTGTAAGGCCAAATTTTGTTGTTCCTTGGTTTGGTCTGCACCTCTTGTATTATTGGAGCAGCTCGAATGAGTGCGTCTTGTAGGTCCGTTGGGCGCATTGATTCCAATCGAGTGTTTATGGGTGGATTCAACCCAACACAGAATTTTGACACCTATTGTGTCATATCCATTGGGGGGTGCATACTTTAGGAGTGAAACGAACTTCAAATAATATGCTTCCAGGGATAATCCTAGCTGCTTCAAGTCATAGAATTCATTCATCTTTTGGGTGCGGTAGGTAGGTGGCAAATACCTCCCTCGCACAGCTTCCTTAATCTTATCCCAAGTGACTGTCCCCTCCAAGATTGCTTGGTCTCTGCACCATTGTTTCCACCAAAGTCTTGCTTCGCCTGTAAGCTTAAGTTTGGTGAGCATGGCTTGGTTAGCAGGTGTAGTTCCTGCTACCTCAAAATAGTCCTCCATGGACTCAATCTAGATCTCAACATCAGCTTGAACAGTCCTTCCCTTGCCATCAAACTCGGGTGGCTTAATCTGTTTGAGAAGGAATTTCTTCTCTTGAACCATAGCTGGACTTAGTGCAAGAGTCAGATTTGGAACCTACGCTTGGGGTTGCATCTAAACAATAAGATTCTTTATGTTAACATTTTGTCATATGTTCCCATATTATGTTAATATGACTAGCACAACTTTTTAGCTAAGTGATTTAATCACTTAATACCCCAGTTAACATTTATGATCAAGATAGACAAGTGTAAAAAGTCTTATTTATTCATGAGGTCACATCCCTTTGAGTACATTTATTTGGATAAGTAGGACAGGCGGATTGATACATCAGTTTGGGAAAATAGGATTGTGTTACAATCGGCTACATGGATGGAATAATAATATGGAGTGGGGTCATGGATTTTCAGGAAACGGTAAGTCATAGGAAGCTTGGGGTATCCCTTCCTTTGATACCCGTTCTTCTCATAGCACCCTAACACTTTGATTTTGTCAGCAACGATTACCCGGGTCACTTCTTCATAGACATACTTGTTCTGCTTGACTTGCCAACCGCTAACATGCAAAATTGTGTTTACACGAGCTTCAACAAAGATGAACAGCTTCACGATCTTTAATTCCTCCATCCACTTGATTCTCTTCAAGTTGGTCTGAAGGTACGGGAGTTGGTGGGCTGCTATGTAGTATATTCCTAAGTCTCCCGTCCATCTCCGCTCCGCATATAGGGGTGAAGGATTATAGATGCAGTCCTAAATATCCATCATGCCAAGCCTCTGACGATAATTCGAAGTATGCATTGCACTCATGAACATGACCTGGAACACCAAGAACTTGCTCCATTCTTTGTGACTCTGCAACCCAGCATCCATAAATGAGTAAAGAAATGTTTTCAATAGAAAACACTGTTCTATTCTACTCACCTTCCCCTGTTTATCCTCTTATTCCCTTTATTTTCCTCCATTAAGTTCCCTTAAAATCTTTAGATCTCGTTCGTTTGCTCTGGTACCAACTGTAATGTGTACGTTCGTCCACTTGTGGGACATGTCTTAGCAGCCCATCGGGAAGAGAGTCTAGAATGCACCACCTGGCACTCGCAAGGAATGTCACAGGTTTTGCGATCTAGGTCTTCCCGAGTCTGCCACGAATAGAAGTATCCGGCCCTTCCCACTTAGGACTGACCTGAAGTCAAGGTTTCTTTCCTATCAGCAAAGTCTCTAGGAAGTAGCTAGCGTCAAGCTCTAGATGACCCACTTTGAGTAGGAACAACAGAGTCGAAGCGGATTTATGATGCACTTGGTACATGGAGAATGGAAAATGAGAGGGTTGCAAAGCTCAACCTCTGTACCCATAAGACGTAGTCCCATTCCACTTCCCTAAAACAGCATAAATCGGGATTCTAACTCTATTGACATGAGGTCTTCACAGTTTTGTTATCACATCTTTTGAGAAAAAATCCCAGCTAACCGGAACCACCATTCCGTAGGACGGACCCAAGTCACATACACCGCACTTTCCTCGAGTTGCTTAGTTATCTAATTACCTATCACATTATGTTTGACATGTAAAAGCAACTTCCTTAATTAATCAATTTAAACACAGGTTCCTTCACGTAACTTAGGCACTGACACAAAAACAATGTCAAGCAAGTTCCTTTTTCAAATATCTAATCTTTATTTATCATGATCCCGGAATACATCAAGTATCATGCCCGAAGGCTAACCCAGCAATCAACAGGATTGCTGCTCCAAGTTTCGCCCGTAGACTAGTACATGGGCCTCGAGATCCCATCTCGAGTCACGTTAGCCTCGTGTGCAGAATCCGGAGGCAAGGAATTTATAGCTAGAGCCTGTCCTAGCACCCAAGCATCCTCCCGCTCTAAGCAGCACCCACGAGAGACCTCTCACGGTGGGTTCGGTCCATATACCTAGCGTGGCTAACAACCTTCTTGGATAGGGCCAGGCAGGCAGTCGGAGGTAACTAAACCTGTCTCTCCCTCCAGGATTTTAACCTGAAGCATTAAGTGTTTTTCCTTGAATTAGTTCCTTGAGCAAAGAAGTTCAAACAATGTATCTAAGTGTACAATCACGATCATTCCAGTGGTCGTTCATACGACCAACTGCTAAGGTGTGATTCCTTTTTCCTAAATGCTCCTAGCATTCGGTCCTGGATTGTTCGCAAATTGGTGAGACTCCAGGGGCTTGGCAAGCTAGGTTACTTGTTTCCCCTTTTTCTTCGAGTGAGGGTTTGTACCCTATCGACCCTAATTATCCTTACCTTAGGTCTCCTTGTAAGGTAGATCATGGACAACCCCGTCGTCCTCGGTTGGTCAACTTGCTGGTTATCTCCTAGGTCCCTTGAAGTACCTATGTACCTTTATCTTTGATCTTAATTGATCAAGATTGTCTATCCCCTTGACCATGGTTGGTCAAGATGGTTCTGTTTAGAACAGTTCCTACTCCGTCTTAGGTATAATCTTCTTAAGCCCTCTTAAAAATGCTCACATGCACTAAGCTTTTACCTATCCCTCTTGAAGTCACCAAGGACTTTGACATGGGACTCATGGATCTCAGTCCCATTTGGTAAATTACAAACACGTTGAATTTTCCCAATAACTTTAATGCATGCAATGTAATGCCATGCCTTCATTTCAATGCTTACAATTTTGATATAATCCATACAATATTTTATGCCATGCATGCGAATGTACTTTCTATGCATGCAATCTTAACATTATCCTCTATGTAATTATTTACACAATCTATAACCTTTTTGAATGATCTAATCTTTATAACTTTATGTGATCATTGTTGTTGAGATATCGAGCTCCACTCGTGATATGCTAGGGTGACCATTGTGCATTTATGTCACCGACTTGTTAGCTGCAGATGCGGTTAGTACACCGCCCATGAATAATAGCTAGATGACAGCTACCCTTATCTACTCTAGTTCGTGGCTCAGTTAGTATGCCACCTTAGTTAGTTGAGTTTGGTTTTTGAGACCCATATATAGGGTTCTTCTATTTCTCTGTATCTGAGTTCTTTTTGGCTTACACAACTAAGAAGAGGAAAACTGTTTTTTAGTCTCCACCTTTGTGTGGATTCCCCCATTGTGTAAGTGAGAAAGCTACAAGTGAGACTCTTTCCTTCTCTCCCACAATCTTGACATGGTATCAGAGTTTGGTTCGTGGTAAGGAGCTCAAGAAAGCAAACCAAGTTCGCGGTGTTCTGGTAAGAGGACCAATGTTGCTTTCATTTTTCGAGTTTGGGAGCAAGTCTCTGCAGGTAGCACAGCCGAAAAGTGCAAGAGTGCATTGTCTCAGATTGAGACACCTTTCGCGGTGTAGCAAGAGGACAGTATGTGCTGCGGGGAAAGCTCACTACAAGATATAGACCTTATACCGACGTTTAAAGCGACGAAAATACAAACAACAAAATTTGCCCCCGTCGTCACAAAAAGCATCGTTATTGACGACGCCATAGAAACATTGCTATTGGCGTCGCTATATGCGTCCCTATATGCATCGCTATCTGCGTCGCATTTGTGACGCATATAGCGACGCAAATAGCGACGCATATAGCGATGCAACCAGTAAATTTGCGACGCACATAGCGAGGCCAATAGTGACGCGAGCAGTAAATTTGCGACGCAAATAGCGACGGTAACAGGGGGAAAAAAATTTGTGGCAGGGCAGCATATAGCACTGTGTGATGTATGAGAGCCATACAAAATAGCTTCTGCACTACTGCATACAAAGCACTTGTAAACAAAAAGAATGTATACTGAAATCATAAAACTGATACATGAAATAAATACATGATCGCATAAAATGCGATTGGTACAATCATGAAAGGATATCACTAATACATAGAAAATGTCTACATAGATCAGGCGACTAAAAACTAAAGGTGTGTGAGCTCCAAGGATCCAAGGGCGAGCTATAAATCCTCGTCCCCCGAAAGCTCGTCCCGCCGCAAAGGAGCATCGAACAGATTCTGTAGAAAAAGAAACAACATATCAATCCACCATACAATAACGCATTCAAATATCTCATGGTAACTACGGACAAGAAAGATGAGTGACTTACAGGGCCGCCGCATCTATACAATCGGTCGATCAATGCATTGAGACCGTGCATCTCTGCATATCGAGTCTCAAGGCCTTGCGGATCGCGATTTGTAATGGAGTGCTGCAAAGAAAACAAAATGCTAACTGTTAGAAACATGATTGTCAGTACAAAGAATATTTCAAAAAAACAAATAAGCAAAACAAAAGAGAAACTTACAAAGTCCTCCAAATATGTCCTGTGGTGGCTGCCACTCCCAAGATGATGGACCACTCCGGCCTCGAGTCATGCCCTCGCCGCCTCCCGCTGCTGACTCCAACGTCCTGGCGAATCTGTAGCCTCCTCCCTCAGTCGGCGCCAGTCGTCTGCATCTAACCACTCGGGCTTTGCAGCCCCACTCTTGATTGCCTTGCGTGCGTCAGATCGTCTATGTGACATGTATGCACGCATGCAATCCATCATCCAGCCCGTAGAGAATCTATCTACAGTGGCTGGCATCGGAAACTCCTCGTGCAAGGATGCTACTATGTAGTCCTTGCTCCCCTCCGGTATGTTCTTCCAATGATCCAAGACGTTGTGTCGAAAAACTTGTTGGCACAACTCTCTCATGCGAGCCATCACCCTCCTCCCCTCATCATTCATGATGATGGCTCCTGACCTACTATCAACCAGGTATCCATAACCCCTAGGAGTTTGCCTAAGATGGGTCCTCTCCCATCTCCGTCCACGCTCCTCGGCATATCCAGGAGACCCCTGTACATCCGGTGTATCGACGGGGGTAACCTCTCTCGGAGTGGCACTCAAAGGGGTGCCACCAAAGGGGGTGCCACCAAAAGGGGTGCCACCAAAAGGGGTGCCACCTGCTGACGGCTACGCAAAAGCTGGAGTAATTGGAGTAGAAGTCCCCACAGGTGTGACAAATCCTGGAGGTGACGCAGCTCCAACTGAATGACGAGACGGAGACACCACATTCGTGTCTCCACAGCAGCACCCCCTGATCCTGATGCAGTCCCTCCCTCTGGCCCAAGTCGTGAGCATCGAGATCGTCTGCTCAAAGCTGAAGCATCTGGTCGCGTTGAAGCAGATCTAGCAGAGCGCCCTGATGAAGAACGAGATAGCTCCTGGTCTGCCATCTCTCTGAATCTCGCGAGCTGGTCTGGAGACATGCGTGCCATCATGTCCTGAAACTCCTCATCGCTCATCCCTCGACTCATCTTGAAAATGTCACCTGCACAGATAAAAAACGGTGTTAGAATATACATGGATGTTATTGTAGTCCATGCCAAGCTTCCGTAAAACATGTTGTGCATCATCACGAGACTCAGGCATGGTATTTGCAGGTGGTAATATATGATATTTCAATAACCTGAAAAAAATCATAAAACACCTTGAAAAAGCACAAATGTTTGCAATAATACTGTAAAAAATAAAAATCAATGAAGCCTATGTGCAAGGTACCTGAATAACTCAGTCACACTCGTATCGCTCCAACCGTATTTTGCTTGCACACTTAAGAGTGCAAGCAATGTCTTCAACCGAGATACTCGGCACCCATCATATAATGGTATGGATGCTTCCTCTCTAAGCGGGTCAGATGTCTCAACATCCATGGGAATCAATGCATCGATCATTGCCTCCATCTCAGGCTCCAAGATTGTAGGTAGGTCGGGAAGGTTGTCTGTCTCCTCTGGCATTGACGGTATAGATGGGCCTTGCGAGTGGTGGATTGGCTCCTGCAATCCATCCATCGCACGTCCACGAACTCTTCTAATTGGCCGCAAAGGGTGCACTCCCTCTTGTGTCGAGACATCACCCCCTGGATAGAAAATTTGCCAACAAGACCCAATCTTATTGTGTATGGTTTTCAATTAGCTTGCGAGTACAATGCATGATTAATATTAACTTCAAATTACCGTTTGCTGAAAATCCGCAATCGCCTGATCAATGATCTCAGATTGAAACTCACCAAATCGTCGTACGTGTTCTATAGACAATCGGTGTTTTCGTCTAATTGCCAACTTGCATTGAGAGCAAGAACATGGGACACACTGATTAAGATATGTCTCGTGATCTTGAACAATAAGACCTTCTTCGTTTTCCATCTTATCTACATTACAGCAAACGAGGCTTAAATGGATAGCTTTATGGAGATGTACGTCAAGTTGCAAGTTGACCATAAATCTTGCATTGTACATAGTAGTTGAGAGATTTTTTGATGTTATATCTCGGCCTTGTATCATGCTCAAGGATTTGTTTGTCCCGGTAGATAATTATTCGTTATTGTAAAAAACTGCACTAGAGGGCTTTGAGTATAAGTAATCCATTTATGAGCATCATTGAGGATCTCTTAGTCTAATAATAAATCAGTCTCAACAAAAATGACTAGTTGGCATGATTTCTAATTTTTTATGCCTATAAAGTTAATACAAAAACAATGAATTATGCATATCACAATTAGATCCCCTACTAGGACATTATGAAGGACATGACCAATTTTAAGCCATCTTAAAGAGTCACCAATGTACGTGGCCCATGGCAAAGCACATTGCATACCATTATCGATAAGTCTATTGTCATGCATCTTAAATCTCCTAATTAAACTTTATAAACGGTATGACTAAATTTTAGCCCCCTTAAGGAGTCGATGTAATGGTACCCATAAAAAAAGTAAAGTGGATACCATTACCATAATCATGGATATGCTATCATTCCAATATATGTTATCTTTCTCTTTCTCTCCCTCTCCCTCCCTCTCTTTCTCTTTCTCTCGTATTTCCTCTCCCTCTCATAATATATCTTAACACTCTCCAAAAGCAAAAGGGAGAGGGAGAGAGAGAATGCACTCTCCCTCCCTCTCCCTCTCCCTCTCCCTCTTTCATTTCCTTCCCCTCCCTCTCCCTCTCTCTCCCTCTCCCTCTCTTTCTCTCTTTCTCTCTCATTTCCTCTCCTAAACAAGCAAAAAAGAAAGTGATTCAAACATTAAACAAGCAAGAGGGAGAGTGAGAGAGAGAATGAACTCTCCCTCCCTCTCCCTCTCCCTCTCTTTCTCTTTCTCTCCCTCTCTCATTTCCTTCCCCTCCCTCTCCCTCTCCCTCTCTTTCTCTCCCTCTCTTTCTCTCTCATTTCCTAAACAAGCAAAAAATAAAGTGATTTAAACATTAAACAAGCAAAAGGGAGAGGGAAAGAGACAATGCACTCTCCCTCTCTTTCTCTTTCTCTCCCTCTCTCATTTCCTTCCCCTCCCTCTCCCTCTCCCTCTCTTTCTCTCCCTCTCTTTCTCTCCCTCTCTTTCTCTCTCATTTCCTCTCCTAAACAAGCAAAAAATAAAGTGATTTAAACATTAAACAAGCAAAAGGGAGAGGGAGAGAGAGAATGCACTCTCCCTCCCTCTCCCTCTCTTTCTCTTTCTCTCCCTCTCTCATTTCCTCCCCCTCCCTCTCCCTCTCCCTCTCTTTCTCTTTCTCTTTCTCTTTCTCTTTCTCTTTCTCTTTCTCTTTCTCTTTCTCTCCCTCTCTCTCCCTCTCCCTCTCCCTCTCTTTCTCTCTTACTCTCTCGTTTCCTCTCCTAAACAAGCAAAAAAGAAAGTGATTTAAACATTAAACAAGCAAAAGGGAGAGGGAGAGAGAGAATGCACTCTCCCTCTCCCTCCCTCTCCCTCTCTTTCTCTTTCTCTCCCTCTCTCATTTCCTCCCCCTCCCTCTCCCTCTCCCTCTCCCTCTCCCTCTCCCTCTCCCTCTCTTTCTCTTTCTCTTTCTCTCCCTCTCTCTCCCTCTCCCTCTTTTTCTCTCTCATTTCCTCTCCTAAACAAGCAAAAGAGAGTGATTTAAACCTTAAACAAGCAAAAGAAAGAGAGAGGGAGTCTCACCGATGAGATATGGTGACCGTGGGATGGCTCCTCTTTGCGATGAAGGCTCCTCCTCTCCTTCCCGAACAACGGCGGCGGCGGCGGCAAGTCTTCTTCCTCTCCTTCTCTCATGACGGTCGCTCTCTCCCTCGCTCTCGCTCTCAAAACTCACAAGCCGCAAACGCGAAATGAAAACCGCGCTCGGTTTCGACCGCTTTTTTTCCCTGTGGAGCATCGCTATTTGCGTCGCTATTTGCGTCGCAAATGCGATGCAAATAGCAACGCTATTAGCCACGCCAATAGCGACGCCGCTATCCACCGTCGCTAATCGGTGTCGCTACTAGCTTAAATCCTTGTAGTGGCTTTAGCCCTAGGTTGCCCTGTTTTTTTTATTCGAGGCCATTTCGGGGCCTGTTTTGGAGGCGAAAGTTTTCCGCACGCACTCAGGAAAAGGCCCTGTCTTTTGCTATGCGATCATTGTTCTATAGGTCGGTGAAAAGTTACCACAGAAATTTCATCGTATGCTTGTGCACAGAGACATTGGAGCTACAGAATCATCATTGTTGCCTATTGATGCAAAATCATCACTAGGAAGTGACTGTGTGGTCAAATACCAATTTCATCAGTTTTGCAGATTTGCCCTTGTGAGGCTGAAGTTGTGTTTTTTTGCAGTGATAGAATATTTTGCAGTGTACTGTAATGGCGTCTGATTCTCTTTCATAGATTGTCACTGAAAAGCTTGACAAGAACAACTTCCAAGCATGGAAGTTTAGAATGACGAATTTTCTTATGGAAAAAGGATATTGGGAATTCGTTACATGAAATGAAGAAGAACCAGTTCTTCCTGATGTTCCCAATCAACAGCAAATGCATGCATTTAAAGAATAGCATGACAGAGCCAGAAAAGTTATGTACTGGCTGTCTATCAGACTCTATGATTGTGCATATTCAGGATATAAGTATGCAAAGGAGACATGGGATACTTTGTCAAAAATGTATAGCACAAATACGTAAGCCAGGAAAATGCAACTCAAGCAAGAGTTACACAATGTGCAAAGAGAAAGTATGAGCATCAATGACTACCACATGAAGGTGAAGAAGATTGTAGATGCACTTGCTTCCATTGGGTCGCCAGTGGAAGATGATGATTTAGTGTCTGTGACCTTGAATGGTCTAGGAAAGGATTATGTACAGTTCCGAACATCCATTTTCATCCGTGAAAGATTTCTTGATTTTGAGGAGTTGATTGCTCTTCTAATTTCTGAGGAGCAGAGAAATGGTGGTGCATCTTCTTTAGGAGGAACTTCAAAAGAAACTGTCTTCTACTCAAATGCTAGAAGAGGTAGAGGCAGAGGTAGAGGAGGCTCATCTGGAGGCCGTGGTAGAAATCAGAATATGCAGCAAACTCAAGAAAACTAGTCCTATGGAGGAGGACATGGTAACTCTAGAGGCAGGGGGAGCCAAAGAGGTCGTGGTGGATGGCAAAGATGCCAAAATACAAACAGCAATGTTGAATGCTACTACTGTGGTAAAATGGGTCATATGGCTAAAGACTGCTATAAAAAGCAAAATGACATCATGAATGAAAAATTGCAATAAGGGAATTATGTATCTTCTAGTAGACAGAGTGATGACAGAAATGAGCATTTGTTTATGGTGCATCACATGAACAATTCTGTGACAAGTGCAGAAGAAAGCAACGAAGTGTGGTATGTTGACTCAGGTGCGTCAAACCACATGACAGGTCATGCAGAATGGATGCAGGATGCAAGGAAAATGGAAAAACTAGGATTTGTGGAGACTGGTGATGATATTGCATATCCTATCATGCGGATTGGAAAAATTCATTTGTCTATGCAGAATGGGAAAAAGAAATACATGTCAGATGTATTTCATGTCCCGAATATCACCAAGAATCTGGTTTCTGTTGGTCAAATGGTTGAGCAGGGCTTGCAAATCAGATTTAATCCTAATGGATGCTTTGTTGAGGATATTAAAAATAAAGGTCGCTTGATAGCAAAAGGAAAAAAGAAGGGCAGAATGTTTACGTTGGATGCAGACATGCCTGAATTGAGTGCAGCAATGTTTGCACATGGGACCGGTGTAGTTGCAGATATTGATATCTGGCGTAAACGCATTGGTCATGTTAATGTACAGTGACTTAAATCAATGCAGACCCAAAATATTGTTGCAGGATTGCCTAAATTAAAGGTTGCAGAAATGCATAAGGTATGTGAAGCATGTCAATTTGGAAAACAGGCAAGGAAACCATTTCCTAGACATGTTCAAGAGAGTAAGAAGCCATTGGAATTAATCAACTCTGATGTGTGGACTACTAAAGTTGCATCTATTGGAGGCTGTCATTATTTTGTCACTTTTATTGATGACTATAGCAGAAAAGTTTGGGTGAATTTTATGAAAAAGAAAAGTGAAGTGTTTGGGCATTTCAAAACTCTTAAAGCTATGGTTGAAAAAGAAACAGGCCTGCAAATAAAATGCCTAAGGTCAGATGGAGGGGGAGAGTACCTCTCAAATGAGTTTGCAAGGTTCCTGCAGGAGCATGGCATAAAGCAGCAATATTCATGCAGTCATACCCCACCACAAAATGGAATTGCAGAAAAGAAAAACAAGCATATTGGAGAGGTATCTCATGCCATGCTCAACGAAAAAGACTTGCTAGATTTTTACTGGGCTGAAGCAGTTGCTACAGAAGTCTACATAATGAACAGGACTCCCACTGTAGCAATACATGGGATGACTCCAAAGGAGAGGTATACTGGTAGAAAACCAGATATTTCTCATTTGAAAATTTTTGGTTGCATTGCCTATGTACATGTGCCAGATGAGTTGAGATCCAAGTTGGATCCAAAAGCTGAGAAGTGCATCTTTATTGGTTACTCTCTGCAGCAAAAAGGATATAGATGCTATAACCCTTCTACTCGTAAGTTTACAGTGAGCAGAGATGTTGTTTTTGATGAGATGAGTAGCTGGTATAAACCAGTAAATGTGCTTGATGATGTAGATGCACAAAATGGTAATGCTGCACAGAATTCACAGCAGCAGTCACAAAATATTAGTGGACCTGGAGCATCCTCTAGCACTGGTTCACATTCTTCGCCATGGACAGGCAGATTGAGATCAGGAGAATCTCTCAAAGCAATGCAGATAGTGGTATGCAGGTTTCACAAAAAGGAAAAGAGAAGGTAGATCATTCCATGTTTGATGTGAATGCAGGTCACTCTTATGTAGATGGTGAATCCAATGGCTCAGAACAGAGCATTGATGATGAGTTGGGTATTCCTTCTATTGTTATACCTGGAGTAAGGAAGACCAGGGATGTTTTGAGAGTACCTGGGAGTGAACCTACTTTGCGCAGGTCTACTAGAGCTAGGTATCCTATGGATAGACTGAAATATGATGGATTTACAACCATTCACTATGCCTATATGGTCAAAATGATACAGGAACCAGAACCCACTTCTTTTGAGCAAGCCATGGGAAAAGAAAAATGGGAGAAAGCCATGGATGAAGAAATGGGTGCCTTGGAAGCAAATGCTACATGGAAATTGGTACCTTTGCCTAAAGATAAGAATGCAATTGGTTGTAAGTGGGTTTATAAGGTGAAGCACAATGTAGATGGTTCTGTGAACAGATACAAGGCAAGATTAGTAGTCAAGGGGTATGCACAAAGATATGGCATTGATTATGAAGAAACATTCAGTCCAGTTGCAAGGATGGCAACCGTAAGAGCAGTCATTGCTATGGCTACATCAAAGGGATGGTCTTTACATCAGATGGATATAAAGAATACCTTCTTGTATGGTGATTTGCAAGAAGAGGTCTATATGGAGCAGCCACCAGGTTATGTGCATGCTATTCATCCTGAGTTTGTTTGCAGGTTGAAAAAAGCCTTGTATGGCTTGAAGCAAGCACCTAGAGCATGGTCTGACAAGATAGGACAGTATCTTGTCACTATTGGCTTTCAGATTTCCAAGGCAGATTTCTCACTTTATGTGAGAAAAACAAAGAAAAGTATTATGCTACTTGTCATTTATGTTGATGATTTGATTATGACAGGTGATAGTGATGAAGATATCCTTCATGTGAAAATGCTATTGAAGCAGAAGTTTGAGATGAAGGATTTGGGAGAGCTGCGTTATTTCTTGGACATTGAGGTGATTAGATCACCAAGTGGGATATGGCTCTTGCGGAGGCAGTATGGATTGGACATGCTGTCCAAATATGGGATGACAGACTGTAAGCCTATTTCAGTTTCTTTGGAGCAGAATGTGAAGCTGAGCGCAAATGCAGGTGAGCTTCTGGAAGACCCTACTATGTACAGACGCATATTGATTTATATGACTATTACCAGGCCAGATTTGAGCTATGCTGTTGGATTGGTAAGTCAATTTATGCAAGCTCCAAGGAAACCGCATTTGGATGTTGCTAGACGCATACTCAGGTATGTGAAGTCCACATTGCAGTATGGACTATTTTATGAGACTGGGGTTTAGATACAGTTGCATGGATACACTGATGCTGATTGGGCTGGTAGTATTTCTGATAAACGATCTACCAGTGGATATGTGTTCTCTTTTGGGAGTGCTGCAGTCACTTGGAGCAGCAAGAAACAGCCTACAGTTGCCTTGTCGAGCACAGAGGCTGAGTACAAGGGTGCAGCAATGGCTGCATGTGAGGTAGCTTGGTTGCATAAGCTACTTTATGATATGCATCAGCCTACATATGGGCCAGTTGTCATTTATTGTGACAACATGAGCAGTATACACTTGGCAAATAACCCAGTCTATCATGCTAGAACAAAGCACATTGAGGTGCATTATCACTATGTGCGGGAGAGGGTTTTACTAGGTCTTATTGATCTAGTTTATGTCAGCACACAGGATCACGTAGCTGACATATTTACAAAGACATTGGGCGCAGAGAAGCTGCGCAAGTTCAGAGACCTGCTTGGAATGCAAGAATTGGGATTGAGCTCGAGGGGGAGTGTTGAGATATCGAGCTCCACTTGTGATATGGCAGGGTGACCGTTGTGCATTTATGTCACCGACTTGTTAGCTCTGCAGATGCGGTTGGTATACCGCCCATGAATAATAGCTAGATGACAGCTATCCTTATCTACTCTAGTTTGTGGCTCAGTTAGTATGCCACCTTAGTTAGTTGAGTTTGGTTTTTGAGACCCATATATAGGGTTCTTCTATTTCTATGTGTCTGAGTTCTTTTTGGCTTACACAACTAAGAAGAGGAAAACTGTTTTCAGTCTCCACCTTTGTATGTATTCCCCCATTGTGTAAGTGAGAAAGCTACAAGTGAGACTCTTTCCTTCTCTCCCACAATCTTGACAATTGTATGAGTCTAGCTGCACTTTAATCTTTTCTACAGTTTATTACATGTACCTTAGAATCCATCTTGCGATATGGAGAAGCACTTTGCTTCTTTTGATGTCCTCTGAAATGTATCTTGCAAGAACTTGTGCAAGGAGCAATGCACTTTATGCAAGAATTTATGCAAGAATTATTTTTTTGGGTAATTTACGATGCAATTATCTAATCGATTTCACCTATTGTGATGTCATCTTACAACGAAATTTATCTTGTTTTTTACAAACATCACAACTAAATTCATACCAAGGCAATTACCCATCAATCGCGCAATCAATGTGATGCATGTGAATATGATTTTCATCATTATAATTATAATCTATGATTTAATAACAGAGCAACCTGGGTTTCGAGTGAAGTCTTGATTCCAGTGGTGTTTACGCCTGATGATAGACCATTTGTGGTTGCGGTGCCGTCTTGATTCGAACCACCATCCACACTTGCAGGGTTTCCAGCCATCCTTGTGGATCTACGCTTCGGGGCCATACTCAAAGACGCGTGTACGAGTGATAGAATTCTCACACTCTCCTATGCAACTATAAGTAAATTCTTGCAGCCTCTCCTTGAGTGGAGAAAAGATAATGAAAGGGGGGTGTATTTTTGGCAATATTAGAGGGGGCGTATGACCTCTCTTTAAGGGGGGGAAAGAAGAATCCTCCAAAAGCTTCCCTCTCTCTCTCTCTCTCTCTCTCTCTCTCTCTCTCTCTCTCTCTCTCTCTCTCTCTCTCTCTCTCTCTCTCTCTCTCTCTCTCTCTCTCTCTCTCTCTCTCTCTCTCTCTCTCTCTCTCTCTCTCTCTCTCTCTCTCATTCTCTGTGCGATGATGATGGGGGGGCTGAAATCACGGCCAAGGGGAGTGGCGCCTACTACTGATGACCAGCGAGGGGGGAGGCTGCTACAAACGACAAGGGGGGGGCCTGCTATCCATGAGGGAGGGGAGGGCTCCCCTTTTAGAGTGGGGGGAGGGGTGGTTTATTGGGGGGGAGACAGTCGTTGACAGCCGCCACCCCTCCACCTGGGGGGCTGCATGCCCCCCTCTCTCTCTTTACTCACTCTCTCTCCCCGGCATGCTGTCAACGAGGAGAGAGAGGAGAGTAAAAAAATTTCTTTTAAAGGGGGAGTGGGGGGGGAGGGGGATATTACAATTAAGAGCTTTCTAATCAAGTGTCTTGGGGTTTCACCCCCTTTCGGAGCCAATGGAACCATTAGATTTATGATCTGAGCATCAGATCATTGATCTTTCCAAGATCCCCCTCCACAAAGAGCTACACTTCTCAACCACAAGCCCTCTTCTCTAATTCACTATACATATGAGGCATGGGGAGGCACAAAAACATAGAAAGACCCCGAGAGGCTGCAAGAGAGAGGTAGAGAGAAGGATACCCCTCCAAGAGATTGTGAGAGAGAGCTTGAGAGAGAGAGAGAGAGAGAGAGAGAGAAGAGTTACCTTGAGAGGCTGCAAGGGAGAGAGTTAGCTCAATTCCCTCTATTCCGATTCTCGACTTAGCCAACTTCCCTTACACTCTCCCATCTCGAATCTATTCCGCCTTCTTAATCCCTTGAGTCCACTTGTGGACGATGGGCCCCAAGCGAAGAATGTTACGTGCGGATGGCAATCCCATTACTAACAACAAAGCTTCAAGCGAAGGCATCACTGTCAATCCAACTACGGTACCGATCGTAAGTAATGTATTTTCAAATTGATAGATGCTTGCATTGATTTCTATATGAGATACGTTAGGCCCATACTATGGTGCACGAGTATAGATCATTTCATCTCACGTATTCAAAAGATGGAGTTTGGAAAGCGCATGTATCGAGGGAAGTTAATTGCACCTAGTTGCATATGGCTTATTTGGTTGATAGAGCAATTACAAGGAAGAATTAGTCAAGGGTTATGAAGGATATAGTAAATAAAAGAATGACATTAAAGATTTGCATACAAGTGCTAGGTTAAAGCATAGTCAAGGGTTATAAAAAACATAATTGGTAAAATAATATGACATTCAGAATCATGAATAGAAAGTACTAGTTTAGATACTTCAAAAGTACTTAGCCTAAGAACCCAAATATTAAGAAGAACTAGATTCTAGCTCAAGGCAAGGCCTGTTGGAGTCTAATTACTTGAGATAATCTCACACTTATCTTATCAGGTATTTACACGTTATGGCTATAACATATTTTGATATACGAGGATAATTTCCTATTTGCCTCATGACTTGACTAAGAGCTAGTACAAGAAATTAATCACAAGGGTTAAAACTAAGATGTCTTGAGATCCGTCCGATAACAATGACTTTGGCCAATCCCAATTCAGGGTTGTGTTATTAATCAAGGTAAATGACCTATAAAACTTACATCATGAATAGTGTTTGAACCCTTAACATATGGCCTAGCCGAAGGAAGGAAGTGTTGAGAAACATTTTTGCATAGTGTTGCTCTTAGATCCCAAGGGGGAGAGCAAATATACGATGGAAATGTTATATCATCTATTCTTGCATTGTTTGAAAATAATGCAATTGGTTTTGTTGGTTGATCAAAAAACATCCTAAATTCTTTTACATTCAACTGGTTGTTAGTTGTTGTTTGGATGATTATTGCAAGTGCTTGTGATTTATGGTAAATGCATGGCAAGGGTCTGTGATGACAAGTCACCATGGGAATAAAGGAATGTTTTCTTGGAAAATGATATTAGGGCTGAATGCCTTGTTTGTGCTTGATTCTTAAAGGATTTAATTAAGGAAGGATATTTTGCACGGGTGGATCACCTCCATGATTGCACCGTGAATTAACGCAAAGAGGGCACTGCTCAATTCATGGGCCGAAGGTCCACTGGTGAAAATGTTAAGACTCAAGCTCATTAGTCTTCTGTCAGTTGTTTACCTTAGTGAATAAGGTTAAGTTAGTTTTGAGAGAGAGTGGTAGACCATGACAAAGGCATAGGCATTAAGGGTAGCAGACATGCTCCCTGTCATCCATTCCTTTTAACACACAGTCCCACACTAAAGTCAACTGTGTGTACAACACACATACTAAGATCAACTGACCTAGATCTAATCATGGTTAAGTCAATGTGACTTAACCTTATTCACTAAGGTAAACAACTGACAGAAGACTAATGAGCTTGAGTCTCAACACTCCCCCTCAAGCTCAAGTAGGATACTTCACTCCAAGTAACTCTCTAAAATGCACAAACTTATCTTTACCCAATGACTTGGTAAAGATATCTGCAACTTGGTCTTCTGTCCTCACATGGACCAAATCAGTGTCACCTGCAATCACTTTTTCCCTAATGAAGTGATAGTGTACCTCAATGTGCTTAGTCCTAGCATGATAGACAGGATTACTGGTTAGGAGCACACTACTCATGTTGTCACAATAGAGTGTGACAGGCCTGACTTCCTGCATGCCCAAATCATCAAGAAGCTTCATGAGCCATGCTGCCTCACATGCAGCTAGTGCAGCACCTCTATACTCTGCCTCAGTACTAGAGAGTGCAACTGTAGGTTGCTTCTTACTGCTCCAGCTGACCATACTACTACCAAGGGAAAATGCATACCCACTAGTAGATCTCCTATCATAGGTACTTCCTGCCCAGTCAGCATCTGTATATCCTGTAAGCTCCAAAGGCTTACCATGCTCATAGAATAGACCATAATCTAATGTAGCCTTTACATATCTCAAGATCCTCCTCACTGCATCCAAGTGCGGCTTCATAGGCTTTTGCATGAACTGACTAATCAGTCCAACTAAATAGGTAAGATTCAGTCTAGAAATGGTAAGGTAAATCAAGCTACCCACCATTTGTCTATACATAGTGACATTCTCAATCTCATGTCCAACATTTGCAAGTAGCTTAACATTTTGTTCCAATGGAGTGCTCAATGCTTTGCAATCCAACATACCATACTTGGTTAACATATCATGTGCATACTGCTTCTGCAACAACCAAGTACCATGAGGTGTAGAGACAACCTCAATCCCAAGAAAATACTTCAGATCTCCCAAATCTTTGACCTGAAATTTAGCATGTAACATTTCCTTGATCTCTCCAATTCCTATGACATCATCACCTGTAATGATCAAGTCATCCACATAGATGACTAATACTACATAACCAGATCTTGTCTTCTTTGTGAATAGGCTATGATCAGCCTTGCCCATAGTAAAACCAAGTTTTTGTAAGCATGCACTTATCTTAGCATTCCAAGCTCTAGGTGCTTGCTTCAGCCCACATAATGCTTTCTTCAATCTACACACATATGTAGGAAAATCTAGATGTGCATAGCCCTCGAGCTGATCCATGTATACTTCCTCAACCAAATCACCATTGAGAAAAGCATTCTTCACATCCATCTGATACATACTCCATCCTTTAGATGCTTCCAAAGCAATCACTATCCTCACGGTTGCCATTTTAGCAATAGGACTAAATGTTTCCTCATGATCAAGACCATATAGTTGTGCATACCCTTTTGCCACAAGTCTTGCCTTGTACCTTTCCAATGTGCCATCTCATTTTCATTTCACTTTGTATACCCATTTGCAACCAATAGCCATTTTTCCTTCAGGAAAATCAACCAAATCCCAAGTGTCATTTTCAGCCAATGCTGAATATTCCTCATCCATTGCCTTTCACCAATGATTATCCAAAATAGCTTCAGAAAACTTTGTGGGTTCCTTGAAGCTAGTGACTTTTGCCATATATGCATAGTGCCTCACTGTGTAGCCACTGTATGTAAGTCTATCCACAGGCTTCCTGACTCTTTCTGATCTCCTAAACTGAGGTGCAGTATGAGACTCTCCTCTCTCATGAGGTGGTATATATCTATGTCTCACACCAGGAGCCACAACTGATGGAATACCAAACTCACTATCCAAGCTGTCAGTACCAGGTGAATCATAACCACAAGTGAGTGGCCTTGTAACATCATCAAGTTTTCCTTTGCCTTTATCCACATCTCTCCCCCTCATTGACATACCCGTGTCAATGGAAAAAGATGCTGAAGTCCTCAATCTACCTGTCCAAGGACTAACTGATGTAGTAGCATCTTTAGAAGGCCTAGAAATTTCTGCACTTTCATTTGTACCTGCATGTACATAAGGCTCGTGAAAACCATACTCATCATTCATCACAGTGATCTTCTTCTCATGCCATGATTTCAACTCATCAAATACCACATCTCTTGAGACCAATGTCTCATGAGTAGAAGGATTGTAGCATTTGTACGCTTTCCTATCTTGTGCATACCCAAAAAAGATGGCCTTTTCTGCCTTTGGATCGAGCTTCTTCCTCTTTTCATCTGGAACATGTACATATGCCAAGCATCCAAAAACCTTAAGATGGCTGATGTCCGGCTTTATCCCATAAAGCCTCTCATAAGGAGTCACCTCATGTATACCTACTGTTGGTGTATGATTCATGACATACACTGCAGTCATTACAGCCTCTGCCCAATATACATTTGGTAGGATTTTCTCATTCAACATGGCTCTAGCCGATTCCATGATCACCCTGTTTTTCCTCTCTGCCACACCATTTTGTTTTGGTGTGTATCTGCATGTCAATTGCCTTTTAATTCCATGAGCTGCCAAGAAGTGATCAAAGTCTTTAGAAACATATTCTCCACCACTATCAGATCTCAAGCATGAGATGTAGCAAGCCAATTCTTTCTCCACATGTCTCTTAAAATCCTGAAAAGCATCCATGACATCACTCTTATGCTTTAGCACATACAACCATGTGTACCTACTATAGTCATCTATGAATGACACATAGTAACATGATCCCCCAAGAGATGCATTCTATGAGGGTCCCCATACATCAGAATGCACAAGCTGTAATGGTCTAGTAGTAGTGCTTACATGCCTCATAAATGGAAGCCTTGATTGCTTTCCAAATTGACAAGACTGACATACATGTCCCAATTCCACATGCTTGAACTTAGGAAGTCCAAGTACAACTTGCTTATGCTGCATATTCTTCAACTTTTGAACATTTACATGTCCAATCCTTTTATGCCATATCTCAATGTCCCATATTGTAGCATTTTCATGTGAGTACATAGCAACATTCAATGCTAGAATTTTCGTATCCAATGTAAACATCCTGCCATTTCTTTTGCCTCTAGCAATGAGTTTGCATCCTTGACCGTACTCTTCAATGTAGCATCCATCTCTATTGAATCTAACTTGTAGATTTTGTTCAGCCATCTGTCCCACAGAAAGCAAGTTTTTGGTTATGGAGGGTACATGTAATACATCATAGAGACTCTTTTTCCTGTCACCATGCATCATCAAGGGAACAGTACATGTATGCATAATGTCATGTTGTGTATCATCCCCTGTGCAAACATATCCATGAGCACCTTCTACCAATGTGTCAAACCACTCTCCATAAGGAGTCATGTGGTTACATGCCCCTGAGTCTATATACCATACATCATCTGCTTTTTCGTGTACAAGCAACCCTTTCTTCACATGTTGCATTGCAAACAACCTATCATCCTCCTGCATACCACTAGAAGAAGCATAATTACCATGTTGCTTCCCTCTTGCTCTCTAATCATTCTACTTTTTGTAGCAATCCTTAGCTACATGCACGTATTTGCCACAATAATGGCAATTCTTATTTGCATTTGATTGCTGTCCATGACTCATTTGAGGCTATTGCCAAGTGCCTCTTCCTCTAGATGAATAACCTCCTCTTCCACGAGCATTTGAGGCACCTCTATTTGCTTGAGGCTGCCTATTTTGCTATCCAGTAGCTTGTTGTCCACGGGCTGCATATGCATTTCCAGCACCTCTTCCTCGAAAATTTGATCTTCCTCTTCCACCTCTACCCCTTTGATTTGAGTAGAAGACGCTGTCCCTATTGTTTTTAGACCCACTGGAACTTGTATTAAGTCCAAGTTTCACTTCTTCATGCAAAAGAAGTGCTACAAGTTCATCAAAGTCAGGCTGCTCCTGACGCACTGAAATGGAAGTATCAAACTGCTTATATTCCTGTCCAAGTCCACGGAGGGTAGTAGCTACCAAATCATCATCCTCAACTTCAGCTCCAATTTAGCCTAGTTGTTCTGCAATGGATCTGATCTCACTGACATAGTCCTCAATAGACCTTCCATTCATGGATGTGGCTGAATTTTTGCTTCAGTTGTGTCTTTCTTGCATGAGTGACATGCCCATAATTCTTCATCAATAAGTCCCAAGCAGCTTTTGGGGAAGTACAATTTGCAATTTGCATAGCCTTTATGTCTGACACACATAGTGACAACCAATGCAAGACCTTGCTGGCCTTTTCCAACCAAGTCCTATGTGTCTTCAACTGATCCTGTGTTGGAGGTCTATCTTCCGGTAGCTTGGGCTCATCTTCAAGACATGTGACTAGGTCCCAATAGCCTCTTCCAATTAAAAAATTAGACATCCTGAATTTCCATAGAACGAAATTGTTGTAGTCTAGCTTTTCACCAACTATCTGAGTGATAGTATCCTTCTCTCCTGTGTATGCCATTTTAAAACCTTAAGCTTTGCAAAACCAGTCAATTTTCCAAAATGCCACATGCAATATACTTCAATGACCTATAGTGCAACCAGTTTTTACTGTAAAACTGCAGCAATAACCACTATTGCATTTTTAGACAGTACATGTGCTTCTGTTTCCATTCAACTACAGTTACAATGCATCAACAACTTTGCATAACCAATAGATTTTAGTTCACAACAATATCATACATTCTGAACTTATTCCAGTTCAGCTCATTTCAGACTCCAATTGCACAACATAAGTATCACTGCTCATACATTTTCCAACCTCCACTCTCAGCAATGGCTACCATTAATCACTACTAGTGCATAAGAGAGCATCAAGTACAGATATTAAAGTTTCACTTGATACATTCACTGTTGCTCTGCAGAATTTGTCTCCAACAAAGCTTTTACATGCATCAACAATGGGTATGTATCCAATGCACCTGTAGGTATTATCTATTATGGCAAATCTGAACCATCTCCACCACTGACAAGCTTAGGATTATGTGCAAGGATTTGCAAGTATCCATATTTGAAGTGTCAAACTGAGCACTGTTCAGTCAAGCATACATGACATGTACATTCTGGGTTAGTAGCCACACTGAGAGCCATGGAAAAACTGCAATTCTTTCTTGCTCTACATTTCTCTATTTATGCCTTAGCACCTCTTTACAAGTGCAACTGAATAAATCGTGAACTTGTCATCCGTTTATTAGCAACATTGTACTACTTCTGCTATCACAGAGACTATTGAAATGGAGATCCAATCTTCAAAAAGCATTCTGAATGGCAATACAGAAGGTGTACAAAATCCAATCTCGAGCATTCATATATCCCAACTCTTAAAGCTTGGTAAAACTGGTTCTTATGATGTCCAATTACAATTGAAGACAAAGACACATGTGCCTATTCTTTTCTTGTAATGCTGCTATGTTGAGCACCACAGATTTCCAAGACACAGAAAATTTCATTTAGTTATGGCATCCTTCTTTGCCTGCAATATCCTACTTCCAATCAATGACACAGAGGCAAAACATTCATCCTAGAGTGAAATGGACAATCCTTCAGTGAAGAACCCTTTCCGTGAGCTTTGCAAAGGTTCTTAACAATTGCATGACTGAGGAAGATTCACAGCTTCTTCTGGAAAATAGTTTCCATGCACGGGCTGTTTTCTTGAAGCAAGAGATGGCTTCTTCCTGTATTGCTTGAATGAACATTTATTCACACTTTCCAAATCCTTTTGTGCATTCTCGACTTGATTGCAGAGCTAGAGTTGTGGTATATTGTGTGAATCCGAGTTGTGGTTTATTGTTGGAATCTATTGCCTCTGCATTTGTCGTTAGTTTAGCCTGCATGATATGAGTGATCCTGTAATTTGTATGAAATCGGATGTTTTGCTTCATTAGTCATTGTTCTGTTGCCTATGGATTGGCTTTATCTGGATTAACAATTGAACAGAGAACCAACGGATGACATTACAAAGTGGAGAATTGCCAGGTTTTTTATGCCAAGGCGTGCAGCAGATATCGTTGGTATGAACAGCTGATTGCCTTGTTATTTTCAAGCTGGGGTGCCTTGCCAGGCCTACATTTTCTGCATTCGGTCCAGCTTAGCTAGAGCTTCTACGGCTCCCTGTCCTGCGTCGGAATGGTAGAATATTTGGTACGTTGGGGTTTGATCAGCAGGTTTCCCTCTGTCGCGCACATACGGTTCTATCATTTGGCTTCATGGAGCCATGCTTCTTCCTTACAGCTCTGATACCATATTCACATTTTGAGAGAGAGAGGTAGACCATGACAAAGGCACAGGCACTAAGGGTAGCAGACATGCTCCCTGTCATCCACTCCTTTTAACACACAGTCGCACACTAAAGTCAGCTGTGTGTACAACACACATACTAAGATCAATTGACCTAGATCTAATCATGGTTAAGTCAATGTGACTTAACCTTATTCACTAAGGTAAACAACTGACAAAAGACTAATGATCTTGAGTCTCAACAGAAAAGGCCAACCACGGGAATGATGTTTCACTCGACAGCTTGCGGGTCAGTTGGAGCTCTCGACACCCCTTACTAGGTCTATAATGGAGTTGAAGACCTCCGTGGCCCCCAACATCTAGGCATGTTGGGAGATCCTATTCTAGATAAATGATTGAATTTGTGGTGCCATGAGATTTGGACGAGTTACTTCTGCAAGGTAGAAGAGATACTTTTGTTGGATAGAAGGGATACATAATTTCTCATGTATGGGTAGGAGTTAAAGATTAACTTGAAGATAAGTTAAGGAACTTGTTTGTCAATAGATTGCTTGCTCTGCTTTCGTATCTGTGCTATAAGTTATGCGAACGAACCATGTTCCCTAAAAGGCTTAATTAATGAAGCTAACTTTAAGTGTCACACATAAATTTGGTAGGACCTAATTAAGAAACTAAAGCTATTAAGGAAAGCAGGTGGGTGGAACCCCCGATAGGTCCATCCTACGATAGGGTGGTCCCACAGAACTAGGAGGCTTCTCACAAGATTTTACCGTCGTTCGACCTTTAGATATTGTTAGGTTAGAGCCGATTCATGACGTTTTAGGGGACCGGAATGTTGAGATATCGAGCTCCACTCGTGATATGCCAGGGTGACCGTTGTGCATTTATGTCACCGACGTGTCAGTTACAGATGCGGTTGGTACACCGCCCATGAATAATAGCTACATGATAGCTATCCTTATCTACTCTAGTTCGTGGCTCAGTTAGTATGCCACCTTAGTTAGTTGTCTTTGGTTTGAAACCCATATATAGGGTTCTTCTATTTCTTTGTATGAGAGTTTTTTTGGCTTACACAACTAAGAAGAGAAAAATTGTTTTCAGCCTCCACCTTTGTGTGTATTCCCCCATTGTGCAAGCAAGAAAGCTACAAGTGAGACTCCTTCCTTCTCTCCCACAATCTTGACATGGTATCAGAGCCTTGTTCGTGGTAAGGAGCTCAAGAAAGCAAGCCAAGCTCGCGGTGTTCTGGTAAGAGGAGTAGTGTTGCTTTCATTTTCTGTTTTGGGAGCAGATCTCTGCAGGTAGCACAGTCGGAAATTGCAAGAGTACATTGTCTCAGGTTGAGATGCCCTTCGCGGTGAAGCAAGAGGGCAATATATGCTGCGGGAAAGAAATAAGCCTGTCGACGGAAACCCTAAACAAGGCGACAAAGGAACGCAAGTTTTGGATCCTGCCATGGAAGGGGGACCTTTGAAGCCCGTAGAAAGTAAAGCCGATAAGGAACCACCAAAGAAGAAGGTGAAAGTTAAGAAAGAGGCAATAAAGCCAGTTCAGTGACCTAAAGAGCGGATGGTTTGGCGTGAAAAGCGAGCTCTATCAAACTATCATGAATTCGATTTGGCGGGCTCTCTTTGTGAAGTCAAGCCGGATGTGAACCTCTTACAGCTTATTAAGCTTTCCCCAGGAGTACGCAAGAAATTTAGAAAGATCCTACATACCGGGTATATTGTAGAACCTTTGGGTATTGCGCGAGTTGGTGATGACTGGTTCGAGCATGCTGAGAAGCATTGCCCAAGGGTTGCAGCCTATGTCGATGGGATATTAGTAGATTATGCCATTGTCGACACGGGATCATCTGTAACATTATGAGTTCTGAACTGATGGAAAGGTTGGGTCTTGCGATTCAGAAAGATACCTCCACAATTCTCAGAATGGCAGATGATAGTTTGAGACAGCCGGAAGGCTGCATTACTAAGGTCCATGTTACTGTTGCAAATGCAGAATGCATGTTGGACTTTAGGGTGATTCGTTTTGCAGGCCGCCCAAGATATCAAGTATTACTTGGACGACCTTGGATCTTGCAAGCGGACTGCCAAGTAGATATACCCGCCGGTCGACTGATATTCGGTAGAGGTGCCCAGCGTGTGGTAGTTGATGCTTATCCTGAGTCTCCGCAGAGTGAGAGAGCTCCTCTATCTTCTACAGAATTAGAGACATTAGAAGATTTATCTACCAGTGAGACATCATCGAGTGATGAGTCTAAAGAGGGATCCACCACAGAGGACATCTATCAGATCACTTTGAACGAGCCGATAGAGGGCCAAGATCGTATAAGAGATGCAGATGTTATCGAGCTAGACCTTGGTACGCTTGATGATTCGCGGCCAATCAAATTAGGTTCTATGCTCAGTACAGCAGAAAGGGAGGACTATGTGGCCTTGATCCAGGAATTCCGTGATATCTTTGCCTGGAGTTATGATGAGTTGAGAGGCATTCCTCCTAGTCTTGCTGTTCATACAATTCCGTTGAAAGAGGGCAGTCGTCCTATACGGCAGAAAGTAAGGCGTATGCCTTTCGAATTGAGGGACGGCCTGTTTGAAGAGTTACAGAAGCTTCGAGAAGCGGGTTTGATTTTTCCTGTGCAACACACGGAATGGTGTTCGCCAGTTGTGATTAGAAAAAAGAAGAATAATCAAATCTGTTTATGTGTAGACTTTAGAGAGCTGAATAAGCAGACAGTTAAGGACTACTACCCGTTGCCATTTATTGACCAGATTTTGGATCAATTAGCGGGTAGGGAGATATATTCGTTTATGGATTGCTTTGCAGGATATAACCAAATGGCAATTGCAGAAGAGGACAAGTTGAAAACAACTTTCATTACTGTATTTGGTACTTTTGCGTACCATGTGATGGCCTTTGGTTTATGCAATGCGCCTGGTTCGTGGCAACGAACAGCAGATAAGACATTCGGTGACATATCCCCTGAAGAGTTGAAGGTGTTTATTGATGACTTAGGGGCTGCCACCTTGAGAGAAAGGCAGTTGATCATTCTAAGAAAATGCTTTGAGCGCTGTAGAAAATTTTGCATCGCCCTAAACCCACGGAAGTGTGTTTTTGGAGTACCTTATGGGCTATTGCTGGGTCATGTGGTCAGTTCGGTAGGAATTGCGACAGACCCCGAGAAGGTTAAAGTTATAGTTGCCATGGGTCCACCACGCACTCCGAAGGAGGTGCATAGCTTTCTGTCTTCGGTTGGTTACTACCGTAGATTCATCAACGCCTTAGCAGAAAGAGCGTTGCCGCTTACAAATTTATTGTCCTTTAGCTGTTCGTTTGTATGGGGTGACCCTTGTAAGGTAGCATTTGAGGATGTGAAACAAGAGCTAGCAAGAGCGCCCGTTTTAAAAGCACCTAAAAGAGGTGAGGTGTTTTATATATTTTCAGCAGCCACGATGTATAGTATCAGCTGCTGTTTAGCCCAAATTTGGGAGGAGAAGTGGTACCACCCGATTGCTTTTGCTAGTCGGAAGCTGGGGGTATCCAAAATCAATTACACCTACATGGAGAAGCTGTGTCTAGCGATGGTCTTTGGGGCCAAGAAGTTCAGGCATTACATTCTCTATGAGAAAGTCGTGCTTTATACGAAGGCGGAGGGACTTCGACTATTGATGAATAAGTTACAGCCGCCTGATCGTTTAGCGAAGTGGTTAATCACTTTGCAGGAATTTGATTATGAAATCAAGAGTAAGCCACCAAGGTTGCAAGGCATCGTGGAATGTCTTATGGACTTTGGGGAACCGAAAGAAGCTGTGGCTGAAGGTAGTGACATGGAGTTGTTACTTAAGATAGATACGGCATCTATTCCCTCCTGGTATGCTGCAATAACGCATTATTTATCAACAGGAGAGGCGGGATCCGAATTATCTAAAGCTGAGAGAAGGAAAATTAAGCAGCAAGCGTTAAAGTTTGCCTTGATCGCAGGTACATTATACCGGCAAGGGGTTGATGATATCTATCGCCGATGTGTGATGCCTGACGAGGTACCATTCATTTTGGAAGAGTGCCATGATTCTGCTTGCGGCGGCCATTTTGCTGGACGGCTTACAGCACAAAAGGCTTTGAGAGCAGGTTATTGGTGGCCTGCCATCTTCCAGGATGCGTTTGCGTATGTTAAGCGATGCGATATTTGCCAACGGCATGATAGTCGAGAGAATAGGAAACGACCACTCACCCCTATTATGGCGATACTTCCATTTGAGAAGTGGGGAATAGACTTTTGGGTCCTATTACTCCGTCGTCGACTACGCAAAAGAGGTACATCATTGTCGCAACTGACTACTTCACAAAGTGGTCAGAAGCACGTGCAACAAGGAAAGATGATGCTAAAGAAACTGCTAGTTTCCTTTTAGAGCAGATAATATGCCGGTTTGGTCCGCCGAAAGAATTAGTGTCGGACCGCGGAACCCATTTCCTGAATAAGGTGATCAAAGGTTTGACAGAGATGTGGCAAATCAAGCATAACAAGACAACCCCATATAATCCACAAGCCAATGGTCAGGTTGAAAGTACCAACAAGCAGCTTGTGGGCATCCTGTCCAAAATTGTGTCGGAAAAGAAACGGGATTGGGATAAAAAGTTATACGTGGCAGTGTGGGCCTATAATACGACTTTCAAACGAGCCACTGGCCATACCCCGTTCAAGTTAGTATATGGGGAGGAGTGTGTCTTGCCTTTAGAGATTGAGCTGCCAACTATTCGGTTTGCGATCAATCATTCTTTGAGCGATAAAGACGCACTTTTTGAGCGCTTGACGACACTGGCACATTTAGATGAGCTTAAGTTGCAGAGCTTATTGCACCAAGAAGTGGCGAAGCGCCGAATGAAGCAGCTACACGACCTCAAAGCCAAGAAATACACCTTCAAGAAAGGACAGCTTGTTCTGTATTATGACGCATGACGAGAATTATTTCCAGGCAAGCTAGAACCCAAATGGGATGGGCCCTATAGGATTGTTAGGATAGGAAAGAATAAATCTACAGTGTTGTTAGCTGACCTTGAGGGGATAGAATTTAAAAATAAGGTTAATCTTAATAATATTAAACCTTATTATTTCTGACTGCACTAATGCTATGACTGCCTTGCAGGTCTAGGAGAGATCAATCAAACATCTGCAAGGAAATCGTGATAAAGGTTGATGGGTCGTCTGATCCCTTATTTAGAACACCCATTTTTAGAACAGAGGTATCATCAGGGAAAACTCATTTGGTGGAGCAAAGGATACAAGGTGATTGAGCAAGAAGGCGGGACATTTATTTGGGAGATCAAGGTCTTCTGCCATCACTGCCTACAAATTTTGACAAGTATCCCTGTTGAATTCAATGATGATGGAGGGATGGAGCCTACAATCCACCCGTTGAATATGCTGAATTTCGATTACCATAATTACGAGTAGAGTTCAAGATGGTGGGATATGTAAACCCTTTATGGACGTACACCTTGTACTTTGATGGGGCGTCCAGGGGTCCATGCAAAAAAGGAAGTGTAGGAGTTGTCATCCGAGACCCCCGACGACGCATTGTCATGAAGTTAGCTGTTTATCTCGGGGTGAATTTTACCAATAATATGGCCGAATACAAAGCCCTGATAATGGGTTTGAATATTGCAAAGAAGGGTGGTATCCGTCAATTATTGGTGAAAGGGGACTCTCAGTTGGTTTTAAATCAACTCAATGGGACGTACATGGTACGGAACCCCATCCTTTGTATGTACCATCATACTGCCTTAGCCCTGCTAGACGAATTCGATAGAGTGTCTTTTCAGCTGATTCCACGGAACTGGAATCAGTTTGCCGATTCATTGGCTAATTTTGCGTATGAAGAAGACCTCTTCTTTAATTGTGGCCCCTGTCCCGATATATCTATTGATGGTGAGACAGGACCTGGTCGTTTGTGGGGTATGCTTTCTAAACATGCCCTCTTTGGCAGACGATGGTTGCTTTGGGTGATGCAAAGGGTAAGCGAGACTCATCTGCCTTTATTATCATGTACCCACAGAATGGTTAGTCGACATGTGATGCGAACACCTCTTGCGGTATACGCAGGAGGGATAGGTCATAATCTCATGCACCTAGTTTAGGGCTACGAGCCTTTGTTCCCCTGGGAATGGTATGCTTTGATGTCTATCATGGTTGTTTCCAGGAGGATGTTATGCATAGTATTGTTTGATTTCATTAGGCCAAGTGGGCCGATTCAGTTTTCTAGCAAAGACATGTATGATTTCATTAGGCCAAGAGGGCCATTTCCCTGTCTAGTGCGGGTGCGTTTAATTGGGTTTTTGTTTTAGTGTTGTGCTGGACAGATTTCGTGGTTCGTGGACTTTGGTGAAGCTTGGAGGGAGCCTTTGTCGCGGCATCGATGGAAACTTCTTGTGGCCAATCCAGGTGATACCTCTCCTTTATGAGTATCTTTCTTTCCTGTTATATTTGTATTTGTACTTGTCAAGGGGGTACATTTTGTTGGGGACCGGCAACCAAGGCATGAAGTCCCAGGTTTAGGCTAAGTATGTTTGAGGGAGGTCGGAGTAGTCATTGCCTCCTGTAAAGACATTGTCAGGCATCGAAAGACCTGTTTTAGAAGGCAGCCCTAATGGCCCTGTTCTGCTAGCCTGCTAGGCAGCCGTTCTAGGAGTCCTTGTTAGTAGTGAGGCAGTTAGGGAAGCCTGACAGAAGATAACAATGATGATGCCAGAAACTCTGTACATCTCAAAAGATGAATATAAATGCGAAGGTGTGTAAAAAGGGGTTCTAACCCCTATCACAGAAAAGTAAAGAAATGAAAGGATATAAGCAGTTGATCATTGCCTTGCGAGGGCCTGGCAGGTTCCTGGGGACGAGTCAGACCCGGGGCCGATACCTTGTCTTCCTAGGGGTGGCTTCTTGCTGGAAAAATAATGATAAAACAAGGATGGTTGGAGCGAAAATAAAAGTGAGCGTTAGAAAATGATTAAGTGTCGCCTTGCGAGGGCTTGGTAGGTTCTTGGGTGCCGAGACAGGTCCTGAGACCGATGCCCTGTTCTCCTTGGGTCACTACGCTCAGCTCCCTCCTTTTTACATGCCCAAGTCTGTTCATCCAATATAAACTCTAAAAGAAGACATGTACTGAAAGAAAATACTCTTTGATCAGGCTATAGGAGTCCTCGCCTTGCAGGAGCTCCTAGTGGGATTGTCTTTAGTTGGTCAGTAGTGCAGACTACCACTTAGGGCAACCTCTTTGATATGTTTTTTTTAGTTTGGCTATGTTGGAGCAGCTGGTTAGTGACTCACTTCGGATCTTCTATTAGATGATGCTAGGCCTATTCCTTGTGGATGTCATGCCTTGGTTCTGTCCAGGGGTAGGGGGAGCATTGTGCTGAGTTTTATTATATATTTGTTTTGTATCAGTTTGATGCTTCTTTGGTTGTTTATGTGCAAATATGTTCGTGGGTTCGACGGACTGAGTCGTCCTATCCCGTGGTCGCCAATGAAGGATGGATTTTAGGCCCCGGAACGTGCCTAAAAATAGGAGAAAAATGTGGAAATGCGGGGGAAAATGCTCAACCACAAAGGCGGCAGCTCGACCTAGGACGATTTTAAGCATTAAGTGCTTGACGGGCGCCCGTACGACACTTCGAGAATTTTCATAATTTTTCCGTGCGCCTGTGCCAGTCAGTGGAGCTGCCGGTCAGTGTGGGATGTCGAGACAAGTTCATAGAAATTTTCAGACTGACGATCGGAGTCCGTACGGGGAAGATGGCCCGAAACCGGCCGGGGTGCCCAAAAGGGGGCCCAAATTGGGAAATTCCAAAAGGTGTAAGAGAGGGGGGGTGACCTTTGGCACCCCCCCCCTTCAAAAAACGTGATGTAGGGGGGGGGGGGGGGGGCGCTGTTTTTCAGCCGCCGAAAAAAACGCGCCCCCCCAATCATGATGAGGCTTGACACACAAGCCATGAAGATGATCATGCCAGGCTTCTGCATCAATCCTACGCTCCGTATCGCCGGTCTCCGCTCCCGCAATGGTGGACTGTAGAGAGAGAGAGAGAAAATCAGTCTTTCTCTCTCCTCCTTCTCTCTCCTCTTAACCCCCGTTCGTGCATGAAAGAGTAGAATGGAAATGGATGGCCGGATGGATGCCGATTCTTGACGAGACTGAAGGGCAATGCCAAATCATTGTAGATTGGTGATTCCAAGCAGAATTCATGGTTGGAAATCAATCGTGGGACGTGCCAAATTTAATGGAAAAACCCGCAAGACACGGTAATAATTGTTTTTACAAAGAAAATGGCCTTTTGATGCAAATTTGGTTGATAAAAATGTGTTCATATGGATTGAGTTTTGAGTATGTCGTGCTTTGAGTTGTTTTCTGGCTGTTCATCATTTAAAAATCAGAAAAAACATGTGGGGGATAGCAGAAAATGGAAAACCGAGACACGAAAAACCATAAAAATGAAGGAAAATAGGGTTTTTTGGGCTAAAAATGATGCAATAAATTAATCCACACCTACTAAAATTCTTTTTCTGCTGAAATGAACTAAGGGCCATAGCCCATAAACTGAACTTAATTTTCAGCAATTAAAAAATGGGAGAAAATGGGAAAAATTGCAAGAAAATGGTGGAAAAACCCTAAAAAATAGGGAAAAATTATATTTTGGGCTTCGAAAAATTAGGAAAATTATGAGTAATGTCCGTGAATGTATAGTGAGGCTGAGGCATGAAGATTTGCTTCAGATCAGCCTTGCTTCCGTGTTTTAGTTTGGTTTTGTCCGCTTTTGATATGAACTTTAATGGAAAAAGCCGTAAAATGCCATGCAACGAAGCATACAATCGTTAGAAAGAAACCATGAAAGGGATGTTTTTGCACTTGTGCACGATACTGTTTTGCTAAATGTTTGAGCACTAGGCATCCACCAAATGCATGCAGCATGACAAAGAATTTAAAAGTATCATCAGCTCCTGGACATGCATTGCAATTGGTTTATGAGGACATGACCTACGTTGAGAGGCAGTGAGATACCCATGCTGTAGGCTAGTCGTGGGATCCTAAAGGGGAAATCAAGTAAGGACAATGGTACATTCCTGGACACGTTTATTTGGTACCTTGAGCGACGTTTGTGCGGAATGTCTAAGTGTTGAGCGACGCATCGAGGGGCCAATCCCCAAGGTGTAGGAGAGTCGCAGAGGGTTGACGGCATTCAGCCATAGGAGGAACCCCATGTGTATGTGATTCGAGGCTTTTGGCTATGTGAAAGGGACTCCCTCTGAGGAGTAGTGGGCTAGGATCAGTTGGACTACAACGTATTACAAACGCAATGTTCAGGAAGGCAGAGATTTTGATAGACGCTCCTGGCCGTGAGGCCGAGGGGTTGTCTTGTGCGTAGTGACGAGGTCCGGCTAGTGCATGAGCCAGTGCAGGCCCGTTTTTTGGTCCGTCAACTCTCTGCAGCAAAAAGGATATAGATGCTATAACCCTTCTACTCTTAAGTTTACAGTGAGCAGAGATGTTGTTTTTGATGAGATGAGTAGCTGGTATAAACCAGTAAATGTGATTGATGATGTAGATGCACAAAATGGTAATGCTGCACAGAATTCACAGCAGGAGTCACAAAATATTAGTGGACCTGGAGCATCCTCTAGCAGTGGTTCACATTCTTCGCCATGGACAGGCAGATTGAGATCAGGAGAATCTCCTCAAAGCAATGCAGATAGTGGTATGCAGGTTTCACGAAAAGGAAAAGAGAAGGTAGATCAGCCCATGTTTGATGTGAATGCAGGTCACTCTTATGTGGATGGTGAATCCAGTGGCTCAGAACAGAGCATTGATGATGAGTTGGGTATCCCCTCTATTGTTACACCTAGAGTAAGGAAGACCAGGGATGTTTTGAGAGCATCTGAAAGTGAGCCTACTTTGCGTAGGTCTACCAGAGCTAGGTATCCTGTGGATGGGCTGAAATATGATGGATTTACAGCCATTCACTATGCATATATGGTCAAAGTGATACAGGAACCAGAACCCACTTCTTTTGAGCAAGCCATGGGAAAAGAAAAATGGGAGAAAGCCATGGATGAAGAAATGGATGCCTTGGAAGCAAATGCTACATGGAAATTAGTACCTTTGCCTAAAGGTAAGAATGCAATTGGCTGTAAGTGGGTTTATAAGGTGAAGCACAATGCAGATGGTTCTGTGAACAGATACAAGGCAAGATTAGTAGTCAAGGGGTATGCACAAACACATGGCATTGACTATGAAGAAACATTCAGTCCGGTTGCAAGGATGGCAACCGTAAGAGCAGTCATTGCTATGGTTGCATCAAAGGGATGGTATTTACATCAGATGGATGTAAAGAATGCCTTCTTGCATGGTGAGTTGCAAGAAGAGGTCTATATGGAGTAGCCACCAGGTTATGTGCATGCTGTTCATCCTGAGTTTGTTTGCAGGTTGAAGAAAGCCTTGTATGGCTTGAAGCAAGCACCTAGAGCATGGTCTGACAAGATAGGACAGTATCTTGTCACTATTGGCTTTCAGATTTCCAAGGCAGATTTCTCACTTTATGTGAGAAAAACAGAGGAAGGTATTATGCTACTTGTCATTTATGTTGATGATTTGATTATGACAGGTGACAGTGATGAAGATATCCTTCATGTGAAAATGCTATTGAAGCAGAAGTTTGAGATGAAGGATTTGGGAGAGCTGCGTTATTTCTTGGGCATTGAGGAGATTAGATCACCAAGTGGGATATAGCTCTTGCAGAGGCAGAATGGATTGGACATGCTGTCCAAATATGGGATGACAGGCTGTAAGCCTATTTCAGTTCCTTTGAAGCAGAATGTGAAGTTGAGCACAGATGTAGGTGAGCTTCTAGAAGACCCTACTATGTACAGACGCATAGTAGGAAGTTTGATTTATATGACTATTACCAGGCCAGATTTGAGCTATGCTGTTGGATTGGTAAGTCAGTTTATGCAGGCTCCAAGGAAACCGCATTTGGATGTGGCTAGACGCATACTCAGGTATGTGAAATCCACATTGCAGTATGGACTATTTTATGAGACTGGGGTTCAGATACAGTTGCATGGATACACTGATGCTGATTGGGCTGGTAGTATTTCTGATAGACGATCTACCAGTGGATATGTGTTTTCTTTTGGGAGTGCTGCAGTTACTTGGAGCAGCAAGAAACAGCCTACAGTTGCCTTGTCCAGCACAGAGGCTGAGTACAGGGGTGCAGCAATGGCTGCATGTGAGGTAGCTTGGTTGCATAAGCTACTTTATGATATGCATCAGCCTACAGATGGGCCAGTTGTCATTTATTGTGACAACATAGCAGTATACACTTGGCAAATAACCCAGTCTATCATGCTAGAACAAAGCACATTGAGGTGCATTATCACTATGTGCGGGAGAGGGTTTTACTAGGTCTTATTGATCTAGTTTATGTCAGCACAGAGGATTAGGTAGCTGACATATTCACAAAGGCATTGGGCGCAGAGAAGCTGTGCAAGTTCAAAGACCTACTTGGTGTGCAGGAATTGGGATTGAGCTCGAGGGGGAGTGTTGAGATATCGAGCTCCACTCGTGATATGCCAGGGTGACCGTTGTGCATTTATGTCACCGACGTGTCAGTTACAGATGCGGTTGGTACACCGCCCATGAATAATAGCTACATGATAGCTATCCTTATCTACTCTAGTTCGTGGCTCAGTTAGTATGCCACCTTAGTTAGTTGTCTTTGGTTTGAAACCCATATATAGGGTTCTTCTATTTCTTTGTATGAGAGTTTTTTTGGCTTACACAACTAAGAAGAGGAAAACTGTTCTCAGCCTCCACCTTTGTGTGTATTCCCCCATTGTGCAAGCAAGAAAGCTACAAGTGAGACTCCTTCCTTCTCTCCCACAATCTTGACACGGAATGGGACTATACCCTACGAGCAAAGAGGTTGAGCGGCGCATCCCTCTCGTTTCCCATTCTCTTTGAACCAAGTGCCACTAGGAGCCCAAATTTTAGGTCGATCCTAGTGGGTTCGGCCGTGAACGTTCCATTGCGAGGCGGATTCAGGAAACCCTAGGTGACCAAACTCGTAACATTCCATGGGAGTGCCAGGCAGTGACTCTTAGATTCGTTTCTCGATAGACCGCTAAAAGCGTGCCTAGACAGCCAATGGGCGGGGACCTTAAAGAGTGGTAGGATGTCAAGGATGTTGTCTCCATGATTGTTAAGAGACAAAGAAGGTGGGCTATGATACATGTTGGGCCTATGCATTCGGCCTCTAGTAAGTTCGAGTTCATGTAGGAAAGTAGCATATTTCTACAATCACTCCAATAAAAGAAGATGTAATGGATAAACTAGTTAAGGGTATGCACCATTTACATTTGAAATTTGCAAGGATGGAAGAAAAGTGTTGATCTACTATACAAAGAGCCTTGATTTGGGAAGGCTTTGTATGACTATGTCTCTGGTATGACAATATTGAGCATGAGTCTAGGAATTATGAGAATTATAGGAATGCATTAGAAAATAATTTTATTTTATTTAAATATTGTATTATTTTCTTGCACGAAATAGGCCTACCGCTCAATCCATATTTTGAAAAGGGTGGAATGAAAAAGTTGGTTGATGATATGGATGTATGAAATGCTTATGATGTAATGGAAGCTACTACTTTTGGTATATATATTGAGAAAGACAATGTATGTGTTGCTATGTTTGGTAAGAAAGTTGAAATTTGATCTCATGCCATGTATGCTATAGAGAAGGAAAAAATCCCTAGGGCTGAATTGAATGATGCAAGGTAGGGTATCCAAGAGATGATAAGTTGGGGTGTTGTAATGGACTCCTTTTCTATCTATCCACATCTTGCTAGGTCACATAATACATATGTTATTGTGGAAGAAAAGAAAAAGAGGGATGATGGCAATTCTAATATATAGAGGGTCACTAGAGGGAATGGTAGACTTGACTTGGATTAGCCATCACTCTAGCTAGGCCTACACCTTAGCATACCATGGAGGATGTTGCAAAAGAGAAAAAGTAGAAGCATGAAAATCCAAAGGGGAAAAAATCCGAGTACAAATTGTAGTCAGATGTTGAGACAACCACATTGATCTAAAGAAGTTATTGAGAAATGCATCTTGAATAGTAGAAATAACTCTAGCAAAGATTATTGGCATTTCCAAGAGAGAGTCCCATGCGGAAATAATTAATATTATCAAGAGAGAGAGGTAATTTGTTGTAGATCCAACACATGCTATGATATAGGGTGAAGAAGAGCTTGGATTACAAGGCACCTAGGTACTCCATGATGATGATGCAAGTGATGTAATTAAAATTGTTGATATTGAAAATGACATTGTTGATGGTATGTAATCTTGAAATACTTTGTTCATTGCATTCATAATGTATGGAATGTAAGATCCTTGCTCTTAATTTCTAATGGATAGCTAGAGTATACATCTCTCAATGAGTCTACTACTCTCCCAACAAAGGCCTCTACAAACTCATCAACAATAGAATCTGCTCCTACATTCATGACGGTCACTTTATTTGACCTATTACATATCCTGCATGAACCTCAAACTCTTATTTTTCTTGGGCATAGTGAACTACTTGTTTGAGTAAGGAGCTAAGGAAGGCTCCAAAATCCCCATCTTAATCTTTTTATTGTAGAGATCAATCAACTTGTGTGAATGAGCCTTTGGCACTGGAATTAGCTTCGATAAGTTCCACAATACATGTGGATAGTAAAAATAACCATAGATGCAACAATTCTTGGATCCATTAGCCAATTTCTTGTGGTTGAAATGCAAGAGACCTTAGCATGTCTAGACAATATCTCCTCAAAACATCACTTCCATATAGGAAAAAGAAACTCATCACATCCAATTCTCTACACTTTGAGATAATTCGCAATAAACTTTTGATCAATCTTATTTAGATCCCTCAAATTTAGCTAACGAGAAGCCAACCCAATCATTTTCCAACTATCTAGAGGAAATGGCAATCCAACATGTTTTAGTTTCTTACCCACAATCTTATACTTTGTATCAACCTTAACTTAGCCCTATCATCTAAGAATAGACTTTCTTGCATCAAAAAATCTACTATCACCCTATAGATGTCCAAAGAGCATGCATGTATCATGCTATTTTTAGATTTTTGCTCACATTGTAGTGTAGTTAAATTTTCATCTTCTGTACTCACAATAACCTATTATACATTCCAAAAATAAATTCATCAACTACTAATAGGCCATTCCCTTTCATAATATTTTTAGTCCCAAAAACATATTACCTTACATTTGTATTCACAGTCTTAACCCTCTAAAAACATAGGTAACTCCCTATTGAAATTTCAATGATTCCTATAGGAAAATAATTCAAGCCTCCTATATGAGATGTGAGATTTTTCCATCTACGACCGTTGTACTCCAGCTATACAATGGTACTAATTAAAAACCCCTCTCTTTGAAATCTTTTACATCGATAGTAAAGGATAATCTATCAATATACCTCAATTCCTAATATGATTAACACAAATAGTCAATCAGTAAATAACACTCCTACCATCTTGACTCTTGATCCGTGCATAGGCTAATCCATTATCTAAAACTTTGGTCTCCATAATATAACAATGATGTATAGATGTCTAATAAGGATAATGGGATAGGAAGAGGGATCTTGCACAAAAAAGTGCTACTCATCCTAGATATCTCCAATAGTAATATTGGCATTCAAAGAAGCTACATACAAATCTCCTCATAAATTGGTGGCAACCCTCATATTCCATCCACAATCAACATCTATTAGACATTGTTTATTCTCATACAAGTTCTTGACCATGACATTGAGTTTTGAACCATGATCAATGAGAGCAATACAAGGGTTTTCAATATCCCCAACCTTGATAACTATCTCAGTAGTCACACGAGCCTAATGATACATGTTTAGTGGCTCGTAGTTTTTGAGAATCAAGCTCATGATCAGTATCACTGACATGACCCCAACCTTATCTAGACAGCTGTCATCTTAGCTATCAATCTACATGAGCCTAATGATACATGTTTAGTGGCTCATAGTTTTTGAGAATCAAGCTCATGATCAGTATCATTGACATGACCCCAACCTTATCTAGACAGCTGTCATCTTAGCTATCACTCTACATGTGTGTTGTAATAACTAATTTGGTTAGAGTCAACTATAGTTAGTGGTACGGTCAGTTAGTGACCTAGTGTGTTTATCAGTTATGTGTGGTTAGACTTTAGGAAGCATTATGGAAGAATGAGAAGAAGAGAACAAGAGAGTTCACTACTCTCTCTTATAGCTCCATGTCTTTGTCTCTCTCTCCCTCTAAATCTTGAACATGGTATTAGAGCCTGAACGCCTGAAGCCTGAAGCCTTGGTAGTGGCCATTTGACATCAAGACATCATATCTAAAGAAAACGTCATCAAAGGAGATTGTGCCTTCAGCCCATTTTTTTTTGCAGACGCTATATCTTGTTACATAAATGGATTTTGGAGAAACGGCCAATTAAACTGAACCGTTTTGATGTGGTCTACAACTTTGCAGAAGAAATTTTTTTCAAATTCCTCACAAATTTTGAAATATTCAGCACAAACGTGTGTAGACTGGTTGTTTACTGCAGTAAACAACAGGTGGTTCCAGGGCATTGGTGGCTTTTATCCTAACAATGTATATGCCCTTATTATCATGCATTTGAGCATGATATTGGAGTGTTAAATGCTTAATTTTGGAGCTTATTTGCAAGCTGGAAACAGTGAACTCGTTGATGTCCTGAATTTGGGAACAATATACCTACAGGGTTGAAGTATTTGTGATGCTTATTTGCTACTGACAAATGCTTGGATCATACCACTTGAGTGGTAGACACTTTTTGGGGTACTGTGAGTGCTAAAAGTATAAAGGTTGGACTGATTTGTTGCTGGTTATACCAGGGTATTGACTGGTTATTGTCTGCATAAGAAGGATACCTATCATCTTTACTTGACATACATGCAATATATTCTAAGTGGTTGGACATGTATCAACTGTTGCATAGAGTGGCAAAACTGAATTAGATGTTTTGGGGTTGTGTTAACCCTCAAACAAACATGGTGAAAAATCTAGGAAATCTAAAGCAGAAGACAAGGCCAAGACAAACGCGGAATGGAGGACAAAGGCACGACAAGAAAAATTGGGAAACACAAGAAGTGTGAAAAAACCCTAAATCAAGGAGAGGCGCATAGGAAAAAGCACAAGTCAAACCTTTTGTAAAAGAGCGCAAGGTGCACCATGATTTATTTTAAGAGCACCAAGCTCTAACCTGTGTAAATTGTAAAGGTAGATAAGCAGTAGGAAGGAATATAGGAAGACAAGAGAACAATGGGAAAAAGGGCCTAGGCCACAATCGGACATGTAAAAAAATGGGATAAGGGGATGACTGCCCAAAAGAGATTTAGGGTTTTGTATATAAAGTTCAAAAAGTGAATGAGAGCTCATTCTTTTGGTGTGTGGCAACAAGAGACTCACCTTCTTCTCTTATTCTCTTCTCTTTGCTTGTTTGTGTATGCTTGAGGGAGGGAGTATGAGACTGTGAGGGAGTGAGTGTGTGAGGGTGAGGGATCAAGGAGGTGAAGCTCTCTATCATCTCCTCTCTTCTTCTTCTCTCCTTTCTCTTCTCTTCTCTTGTCTCGCATGCAGCTATGGAGGATGGAGCTTGGACGTGGAGCCTTGAGGATGTTTGAGCTTGCATCAAGAATTATGGAGCTATCAGAGTGCTTGAGAGAGGAAGTAGCTCGATCGGGCATCGAGGTAAGCTCACTACAGTTGTAGAGAGGGATAACGTGTTGGCTATGTGAGAGGTAGCCATTAGTGCTTGCTTGAAATGCTTGAACAATAAGCGGTCTATGGGTCTTGGTGGTTGTGAGCTTGAGCTCACCTCTATATTTTGGTTTTGTTGCCAGGACCAACGGATTCAAGCTTGAGCCCTTGCATGCTTCAAATCGAGCATCGAAGTAAGGGTTTCATCCCCGAAATAGAGCTTGAGATAGATAGGAGGTTTGGGTCTTTAATCCGTGCTAAAATTAAGTATTTTTTGTCTTTGATGGTTAGTTTAGTAGGAGAAAATAGTTCAGTACTTTGCTTTCTATTTTTTTTGCATTTAGAGTATGTTAAGGTTAGAAAATCGATTGGAAAAGTGTAGGGTTTGTTGCTATAAAACAAGCCAAACGGGGCACAGATCTCAGAAAATCGAGAAGAAGGAGAGCTGAAGGGGGTTAAGACCAACAAGCGTTGGGGCAGGAGTGGCAAGAACATTGTGAAGGAGGGTTTTAATAGCTAGAAGACTAGGGGGAGCTCATTTGAAACCCTGGTTTTTTGAGAGAGAGAGAGAGAGAGAGAGAAAGAGAGCTTCATTTTGTGGACCTATTCAATCGCATCATCGACAAGTTTATTTCCCATTATAGGTATCCCCACACCTTCTCCTTCATGTGTAGGTAGCATATGGAGGTGCTCAACTAGTGTGAAGGCCATAATTGCTTGGCAAGGTATATTTTTCATCGACTCAGAAAAAACATGTCGCATTCGGCCCGTCTGAGTGACGACAATTCTGGTCTGATTCCCAGAATCGAGCCTCGGCCCAATCCCATTCGGCCCTCAGCCCACTTGACTCGAATAAGTCAAAATTCAGCTCTCGGCCCACTCGACTCGGACACATCAAAATTTAGCCCTCAACCCACTTGACTCAGACACATCAAAATTCGGTCCTTGGCCAATTTTGTATTCAACCCTCGGCCCAATTGACTTGGACTGAGTTTTTTGACTAAGTTTGATTTTTCTTGAATTTTTTGACAGCTGGACCAGACCACCTAGACACCAGCTGTACAAATATGCAATGACCATACAGACACTCGAGACACCTTTCTAGCATCAAGGAACAAAGGGATCACTGAGACTCAGGCATAGAGGCGACATAGTCGACCATCTAAGCAATCCAACACGGTAGCAGCATTGAGTGGAGTTGTAGAGCACTAACAAACCATGATTGAGCATATGAATAGCAAAGAATCTTATAAACTCATGGGGATGGCCAAAAACCGAGCGTACAAGTCTATCAGGAAAAACCCATGACGAGAGCGCTAGAGTCGTCTAGGCACTTGTTTTCTCACTCACCCTAATTTCCAACCCTCAAAGCACAATTGTGAAGAGATAAAAGCCTAATTTTTCACAATGCACAGAAAAGAGCACATGCACATACACATGCGCACGGAGTGAGGGTAAGTTGAGGACTCATTGTTATTAACAAGGAACACACCCAAACTTAAGTACTTGAAGGAACCCACTAGTAAGAGAAGACCCAAAGACATAGAAGGGTGATCGAATTCTCAAAAGCAAGACCCAAGCAAAGGACACAGCCAAAAATCTGAATGCAACAAGGACAGAAAATATCGTGGAAGTGGATCTACCCAACCTTATCGACTTGATCGATAACTTGGCAAAATGGAAAGTCCTAGACATGGAAGAGGGTAACTCAGGCCGTAGAAGCAATGAGGAGCTTAACCTAGGAGACTTTCTTGAGGTTGTCCAATAGTTAGTAAACAAATACGATACTCAAACACCCAGCTAGAGTATCACGGTAGGCCTATAGAGGACATCATAACATATATTGAGGAGAGAAAGCTAGCACGTAGGGCTCTGCAAGGCCTAGTCGTGTACAACTAGGATCAACAAACTAGGAACTTACACCAAAGCTTAGAAATGAAAGAGATCTAGAGAGTGCTAGCCTGAGTGGGAAAAACTCGGTCAGATAGTGAGAGAGCGCTAGAAGGAGATCTCACACTAAGCAAGCTCCTAACAAAGCCACTACTAGATAACACGATCGCAAAACAAAGCACTTCAGCATTGGCAACATCGCTGCTGACAGGGTTGGGAGTTAACCAAGGCTCTAAGAGCCAATTGAAAATCCCAGTGGTAGCAAAGCAACTGAAAACCAAGCAACCAATGACCCATATAGCTTTGTGGAGTAGTTTGAGTAGGTCTACGAGGCCAACAGCCTCACTGATCCTACTCAACACTCCCAAGCCCTCGAACTATGCTTAGGAAACAAGGGTTGGACCTGGTACACAAGTCTAGATGTTGCAAAGCGTAGTGATTTAAATAGCTTGAAAAATATCTTCATTAAGAGATTTTCTGAACTTGGATACTCCGATAACCTATTTAGAGCGACTCATGAACGTCAAGCAAAAAGAGAAAGAGGATATTTGAGATTATGTGACCCATGTGACGAGCCTCTTCAAGATAATTCCCATGGGCAAGAGACCAATTGAAAGGGCAGTATCCATGGTATTCATCAACGAATATGAAGCGAAGAGCTCTACAAAGCCTTGGCTGACAACTCAAGCTTGCTGTGAGATGCACTGGAAAGGGTCTTTGAAGAAGCTATTAGAGTCGATGACCAGCTCAAGAAAGAGGCTCCAGAGGCTTGAATTAAGGAGAGTCCAGTGCCAGGAGTTTTGAGAGAACCTCAACGTCGAGTGAAAGAGCAAACCCAAGCATGCTAGATAAAGGGAAGGGCACTGTTTAAGGACAAGAGCTAGTAAAGATTAGGATGGACATAGCCAAACTACAGGAGATGATGAGATGGCCAATGCGCCCACATGTTCAATGTGTGCATTGTGATGGAAACCACTTGCTGGCTGAGTGTCAGGACCCTAGCTCATGACCTTGTGCTGATTGTGGTAGGTTCAGCCATGACACTATGCATTGTCAATTACCTCAGAGGCTCCCATACCCCCAGCCTTACGGTCAACCCTACCTTGCAAATAGGCCACCGAAACTCCTTGGAAGGGGAGCGCCATTGGCTCTCATGGCACTTAATGATGCTAAACTGACCATCCCTAGAATGGAAATAAATCCTACAGGCATCCCTAGACCACCTGGACCCTACGTGACCCACCCACTGAGTGATACTCAAGTCCACTATGTGATCGAGCCTAGCAACGACGAGCCTTATGTAAACCCATATGTGTCATACATGAGGAAGGAAACACTATTCTCATGGACTATCGACCAGTACCGGTGATGGCATTAGGTAGAGGGAGAGGCAGAGGCCTAGGAGGGTAAGCCCAAGAACCAAGGACTTGCGGTCACCCATGACATATTTCTTCGCACTTCCCTAAGAGGGAGCAAGCAAATAGAGATAAGGCTAACTTGAGATGCACTGAGTGTGGAATCACTCATCTCTTTGTCAATTTCCCTAGATAGAGGCCATCCTCTAGCTCGATAAACAATCCATCTGTTCCATTGGGGTTGTTTGGTGTCGCGACACTCGAAGGGGAGGCCACACCTATCCCATTACATGTCATGACCTGTGCACAGATGAAGCAGGCCGGCATATTATTGCCAGGGCCTAGCAACCTTGATGCAACCTCACTTGGAAAAAAGAGTCAGAGATGAAGGAACAAAAGACCAAATGCTAAGGTCACCCTCAAAACTGAAAGTGTCACGACACTGCCGGTTGGAGAAAAAGTCATTGACATGCAGAGGAAGAAATGTCGGCCCCATGGACAATTGAAAGAGGAAGTGCTAAGGTCGGGGAGCACCCCAACCCAAAGTGCCAACTTGAAGCCATCAAGAAGGTGAAAGAGTGGGTGAAGGAGGCCCATGAAGACCTAAAGGACGCTGAGCACATACTAGAAGACGAGATCAATGATCTCTCAAGCATAAGCATGCCAATCTCTCTCCCACGACCCAGATTAGGGGAGGCTATGGCACCACAAGCTATGGCACCACAAGCTGGGCCACCCAAACAAAGTATAAATGCTCCAGGCCACCAAACCATTCAAGGCCATTGGCCAAGAACCGTGGAGTTAGAAGAGAGCCAAGTGGCTAGCAACCTCCTCAACACACTGGTGACCACCCTTGTAACTCTAAGCTTAGGTGACTTGCTTAGGCAACACCCAACTCTATGGCTGGAGCTAAAGCAATGGGTTGAAGAACCAAATGAGCCAATTACCACAGACTTGCTTGAGCATGATGCAAAAACTCAAATATCGAGTCTTACCGGTTGTGCCACTTGGATAAGACCTTTTGTCTTATCGAAAAACCGTCACTCAGACTAAACTTGGGAATTGGACTACCTTAGTCTGTCCGGACTATCATCAGATCAAACATACCCAATCAGACTCGGACCGTTCAACTCCCAGAGTCGGGGAGCACCGTCAGATTCTAATAATCAAACATCTGAGAATCGAATAGAAAATTGTTAAAATCAAACAAGTGAACAGAATACAAAGTTGACACATCTAACCCCTTAAACAAACCCAAAGACCATATAGACCGAAAGCACATCATAGATCTATCACCGGGCTGAAATCTAGAGCAAGCAGCTCAAAACTTGGCTAGTCCTTCAAATCACGCATGGTATATAGCGTACCAGCCCTACAAGCCGCCAGGGGACTCCTTGCCCCGGAACCTCATAGAGGGGGCGCCCCCTTTGCACCTCCCCCAAGTAGGCTAGAGAGAAAACACCTTAGTCCGATCGGTCCGATCAGACATACCCAATCGGACTCGAACCGTTTGACTCCCAGAGTCGGGGATCACCGTCAGATTCTGATAATTAGACCTCTAAGAATCGAATAGAAAATTGTTAAAATCAAATAGGTGAACAGAATACAAAGTTGACACATCTAAACCCTTAAACCGACCCAAAGACCATATAGAGCCGAAACAAATCATAGACCTATCATTGTGCTGAAATCTAGAGCAAGCAGCTTAAAACTTGGCTGGTCCTTCAAATCACGCATGGTATTTAGCATACGGGCCCTATAGGCCAAGGGACTGCCTCCCCCTTTCCCTAGACCCCTGCTACAAAGTGGGCGCCCCCTCCACACCTCCCCCAAGTAGGCTAGAGAGAAAACATGCACTGTGACAGGTCCTTCAAATTAGATCCTAGTGTAGTAATGGCTCTACACAAGCATAGATTCTCACTTGCAAAACATGCACTCCATGCCTAAATCCCTACATGTCAATGCCTTTTGGGAAGGCACAGAAATTCATGCAGTCTTACCAGTCCTAGCTTTGGGGGATGTCACAAGAAAGGGAATGGTAGACACAGGGGCAAGAGTGAGTGTGCTAAACCATGCAATACTCCAAACTTGGGGTAACCCACCAGTCAAGACTATAGGTTCAACGTCGTCACACTAACTAACAAAATGAAGGTGGAACCATGTGGAGTGTTGAAAAATTGGCTAGTGAAGATTGCAGAAATCCAATTTTCGGTTGACTTTATAGTCATGAAGGGAGTGAACTACGACATCCTACTAGGCTAACCCTAGATGCGCAACGCGAGGGTCATAGAAGATTGGGGCAATGGTCTCATCTTCTTAGGCAATCAAACAAAGCATGTGAGAGTAGAGAGGGACACTTGGAAAACTATGGTGGTTGACCTAGATGACATCTCCACCATGCTGAAGGGTGAGGGATAGATTAGGAGATCCTACGGGGCCCTTACCAAGTATATCCCATTCCCTGAGGACGAGCGAGACTGGATGCATGTTCTTGCTACCATTGACCTACTCTTATCAGACACTGAGTATGAACAAGCCACCAAGGCAACTGGTAAGCTCAAGGACACACCTTCAATGTCAATCTGCATGATGACTGGAAGCCTACATGGAAGACCCAACCCTGTTGCATTCCAAGTCCCAAACAATAGACAAGAGCTCATGGAGATCCTAGGGTACTTGACCAACAAGTTGGCTAGCAATCCAACAATGAATCTTAAGCCACTCCAAGACCTTTATGGATGAGCTTGAATGGTGATGGTCCAAGGTACATGATTTAAACTTGAAGTACAATTGGGCCTTAATCCTCAACCAACAAGAAGAGAATTGTCAACCAGGAAAACGATGAGCAACCGAACAAAGACAGCTCTGATGATGAATATGAGGACTCTTGTTCCTTCAGTGATGAGAGCGAAAGGGAAATTGATACCATAGAATACAACATTGGGAGACATATAATCAAAAAAATATGAGTAGACTCCAAACCACATAAACAAAGTGCTCTTAGAGTAGAGAAAGGAGTCAGACACAAGGACTACGATCAAACTTGGTTGAAGCACACCGGAGCAATTGACTATGAGCAGGTAGGCCTAGCCCAACTAAGTGATGCACCACTGCTACGAATGGACTCACCCTCCGAGCTACGACCACCAAGAGGGAGCTCCTCTTCTACCGAAAATGGAGAGTTTGATTCCGAATCAGAAGTCAGCACAAATAGTGACCTTGAAATGTCTCGGCCTCTTGAGACTAGACGCACTAAGGGGGACCTACCCGTCCACCTACAATGCCAACAATTAAAGGAGGAACGACATGCGTGGAACAAAGAAACATGGATGAATGAACAATAAAAACCACAAGACTTTCCAAAATGATTCACAAAGTTCAAAAAGGGAGATATGATGGTGATCTTGCTAGGAGCCAAACAATAGGGGCAAGCAAGCAAACCAATTAAGAGACCCGCCAAGGTCGAGGTAAATTTAGCCAAGGAGGGGGAGACCCCACAACCTACCTTTATAGCAGATGACTTGGTTGAGCAAGATGAAGAAAGTCTCATAAATCTCTTGCCAGAGTATATAGACGTCTTTTCTTGGTCCCTAGAAGAGCTTAAATAAGTAGACCCGAGTGTGGTGACTCACAACATACCCATGACACCTAATACAGCAGTTGCCAAGCAGTGATCGTACCCCATGAATTCAAAGCACATTCACACTATTAAGGAGGAAATTGAAAAACTAATGAGAGTGGGATTCATCTACAAAATTGAACACACAGCCTGGGTCTTGCCCATAGTCATTGTACTAAAGAAGAATGGGAAGATTCGAGTGTGTGCTAATTACAAGAAGGTAAATGCACCTACCAAGAGAGATAACTACCCACTGCCTACACCAAGCACATGCTCAAGAGAGTAGCTAGCAAAGAGTCCTACAACATTTTGGACGATTTCTCTGGATACAATCAGGTGCAAGTGCATTCTAACAATAGGCATAAGACTGCACTCACCACTAAATGGGGAGTCTTTGCCTACATAGCATGCCTTTTGGATTGACTAACACGCCAACCACTTTCCAACGACTAATGTGTACAATATTCAAAGACATGCTGAGGAAGGAGTTAGAGGTCTTTGTGGATGACTTGTGTGTTCACTCTACTTGGCAAGAACACTTAAATAGGCTCTGAGCAGTCTTTGAACGATGTCGGCTATACCGCCTCTCATTGAACCCCTTGAAGTGCTAGTTCTGGGTGAAGCATGGATATATCCTAGGACACGTGGTGTCAAATAATGGCATTGCCACAGATTCCTTAAATATCAAGGTCATTGTCAATCTTCCACCCCAATTGATTTCAAGGGTGTTCAATTCTTTTTAGGACATATAGGGTATTATCGACGGTTTGTGTTAAACTATGCATTGATTGCTAGACCCCTATACAAGCTGTTGATTATATTCGAATGGACCAAGGAATGCCAACACGCACATGAGGAACTAAAAAATGCTCTAACCACAGCACCAATACTATGAGCCCCAAATTGGACACTCACATTTCACGTGCACATCGATGCTTCAAAATTCGCCATAGGATCTATGTTGTGCCAACTTGGTAAACACAATCTGTACTACTTGGTGAGCTTTGCTAGCAGACAACTCACTGAGACCGAAATGAATTACTCGACCATGGAGTGAGAGAGCTTGGCCATGGTGTTTTCTGTAAAGAAATTTTGACATTATTTTTTGACTACGCCCTTTACATTCTTTGTTGAACATCAAGCATTATTGTACCTGGTTAACAAACCATGCACTACAGGGCGCATTGCTAGATGGCTTCTTCTACTTTTGGAGTTTGATTTCTCTGTAATGGTGCGTAAGGAAAAAAAACATTACATGGCTAACCATCTATCTCGCATCCCCATGGGAGAAGCAGTTGGACAAGGCATTGTGGACGAACTGCCAGACGCACATCTATTCTTTTTATCTAGTGAAAAGGATTTTTTTAGAGCTAACATGATGCCATATTGGGCAAATGACATAGTTCAAGTGCTTGAACACAAACTATCGCAATGATCGATAGAAAAGGCCTGACTTAGGCAGCTTATCCTGAAAATCTAACCCTATCAATTGATAGCTTGCCAACTTTACAAGCTGGGACAAGATGGATTACTACGCAAATGTGTGTGTGATCATGAGATGCATGATGTACTGACAGAGGCACACTATGGAATCACAGGAGGACATTTCAACGGAGACATGATAGCTTGCAAAGTGTTGCAGTCCCAACTATGGTGGCCTACCCTCTTCCAAGATGCAACACGATTTGTGAAGCATTGTGATGAGTGCCCATGAACTAAAGTCCCTATCCATAAAGATCACATGGAACTAACCCCAATTATCACACACCAACCTTTCGAAAAATGGGGGATTGACTTCATCAAACCCATTAGTCCTGCAGCACAATATTCACAGGCTAAATACATCATTATGACCATCAACTATCTAACCAAATGGGTAGAAGCACGAGCTATGAGAAAGAATGATGCTAGGACCACTGCTAAGTTCCTATGGAGCAAGTAATCTCATGATTTGGCTGCCCCATGGAGCTAGTCAGTGACCAAGGCACACACTTCATCAATGAAGTAATGGCTCATCTCTTGTCCTCCTTCCTAATCATTCATTGAAAATCCTCACCATATTACCCACAGGCAAACAATCAAGCTGAATCAACAAATAAAATCCTAGTAAACATCCTGGCCAAGGTTGTCTCTTCTTCACGTAGTGATTGGGATAGCAAATTGATGGCGGCCTTGTGGGCCTATCGCACGGCTTACAAGATGGCTGTAGGACAAACCCCCTTTAGATTGACATATGGTATAGAGGCAATCCTTCCCTTGGAATTCTTCGTACCAAGCCTCAAGATCGCCCTTCAAGAAAGATGGGATGGGGGCATGGACGGAACACTTGATTGAACTTGAACGCTTAACAAAAACCTGGTTTCTAGCCACCCGTGCACTCATATGCTGCAACCTAGGAATAGAAATCCACGGCCTTGCCAGGCTAATGATCCACACTCAAAATCTAGGAAGCCAAGATGAAACTATAAACATCAACATACAGTCAAGCCATGATGAGTCCCCAAGGTCTTATTGCGCACATAAGGCTACTATGCAGGTAACACCTGGATTTGGCTATCTAAAGCCGGAAAAACCAAAGGCCTTACTCTAATTCCACCCTCAAGCTTGACCACACAAAACATCATGCCAAAGACACTCAGAGCACAAGAGAATCAAGCTGTTAAGTCCATAGAGCCTCTAAAGTCTAGCTCAAAAGGGCCTAAACCAATCTATCATCCAAATCATAGCCTGCTACTAGCAAAATGCTCAACTCTAGCGTTGATGATACCCCTCACATCTCAAATGCATCTAGTAGCATGACAATTGCAACATTGCAAGCGTAAAGCATACCATTTCTGCAAGAAGGAGGAATCGTGGTCGGTAAACTGTTTCAGCTTCTCGATTTCTTGGTTTGTGGCCATGATTGTATTCTTGCTATACGACAAAATGAGATGCTGCTTGATTTCTTGCTCCTAGGATATCTCAGTTGCAATTAACTCTTGAGCTAATTTGGAAGCCTTAACAAATACAAATTCTGAGCAAGGGAGTGTTTGTACTTCCATTGTTATAGGTTCTTCCAAGATGCCGATCGTAGCGCTTAGCCAAGGTCATGAAAGTAGCGTCCAAGCATCGGAGGAAAGTAACCAAGTCATCCCTCGTATTTCTAGCTAAGTCCACGGCTAAGGTTAGAATTGATCATCGCTCATAAGAGTTCCGAAGACTGATGGGTGATTGAGGCTTAAAAAGACTAGAGAGTTCAATAGCTAATAGTCCCAGTTTGGATTGCTCTTTAGGTTGGAGCTTGGCCTCATATTCGATGGGTTTGGTGGGTGAGGAATTGACAATAAAATTTGAAAGCAATAGACTTAGACTACTTGGAACACCATATTGGGGAATATGGGAATTTTTCATAAGTTTGGGACATGTGGTCAAATCTTTGGATTTGTCATAACTTGAACACTATAACTCCAAATCGAGCGTTCTATAGCTCAATAGATTCCATTTTTCAAGCGCTTTTCAATGATAGGTCACATTATATGTTTTTGAGAAACTTATGGGCATGTTATCCATGTGCCACCTTTTTAGTATTCCAAAAATGGGAATTGGGAGATTCCCAAACTCACTAATATTGTGTTTTGGAGGAAAAAGTCTAATTTTGTACTAAAAATAACTTAATCTACCAAGCATGAAGTCTTTTCTTTCAGTGAGTAACTATTTGGAAAAGCACTAATGGCAAACCATGGCTTATGATAGGAGTTGAAGATGTCACAGCAAGACCCAACCCATCGCCTATCCTTCACAGAAGTGGAAAGAGAGAAGTACCGCATATCCCTTGAAAATCGGGCATACAACCAACTCAGATTTAGGAGCATCCACAACATTGAAGGGGTGGTGACCAATGAGGAAGCCATCAGGAGGATCTTGGATCAGTGCAACCTCACCATGTATATCAAAAAGTTTACCACAATAGATGTGGGGAATTCCTAAGGATGTATGAACCTGATAAGGAGAGTGGGACAGTTTCCTTGGCAAGTAGGGAAGAAATCAAACAGGTGTAGGTCTCGCTCAGCAAGGGCTTAGTGTAGAAGGCATTGGGGTTGGAACCAAAGGTGGAGAAGAGGCATAAAAGAGATGTCTATGCCATGCTGGGGGTGAAGAAGGAAAGTGTCTTAACAAATGATGGCATAAGTATCGAGGACATTTCCCACACGCAGGTCAGAGATTGTAAGAAAAGGTGATCCACGCCCTCTTCTCTAGCCTAAGATACAATTCGCTCATGCATAGGATCAGTGTGCCCATGCTAGAGAGCGTGGTGGCTCATTCATTTGACAACACCTAAAAACATGCCATCTATTGCAATAATTTTTTGGCAAATTTGTATATAAGTGACATCCTATTACCAACTTTTTGGAAAAAGCATGGAAGAAGAGCAAAGACACCAGGCGACCTCTAAAAGCTAAGCCGAGACCAAAGGTGCAATTTTAAATGAAAGGCGCCTCAAAAAACTTGGAAAACTCTTGCAAAAGAGCGCCAAGTTCCCTCCTGTGCCAATTGTAAAATATTAGACGGGCATAGGCTAGAGGCGTAAGACTAGAAGAGGGAAATGGAAAAAAGACCTTGCCACAATGGCCGGTCATGTAAAAAAGGGGATGGGTGCCCATGGGATTTTAGGGTTTGTATATAAAGTTCAAAAAGTGAATGGAAGCTTATTCTTTGGTGTGTGGCTTACAAGAGCTCTCTTCTTCTTCTCTTCTCCTCTTCTTCTTGCTTGTGTGTGCTCTTGAGAGAGGGAGTGTGAGAGTGTGAGAGAGTGAGCGTGTGGGAGTGAGGGATCAAGAGGGTGAAGCTCTTCACCACCTTCTCTTCTCTTCTTCTCTTCTCTTCTCTTCTCTTTTCTCGCGCGCGCGGCTATGGAGGATGGAGCTTGGAGATGGAGGAGGCTTGAGGATGCTTGAGCTAGCATCAAGAATCGTGGAGCTACCGAGGTGTGCGAGGAAGAAGGCTACTCACATAGGCATCAAGGTAAGCTCACTACACTTGTAGGATCGACGGCGCTTCGACTAGGTGAGAGATAGCCATTAGAGCTCGCTTGAAACGCTTGAAGCAATAACCGGTCCGTGGGTCTTGGCGGTTGAGCATGAGCTCCCACTACAAAGTCCTAAATTAAGGAGAAAGACACACGAGAAAAAGCGCAAGTCAATACTTTTGTAAAAGAGCGTAAGGTACACCATGATCTATTTTAAGAGTGCCAGGTTTTAACCCGTGCAATTTGTAATGGTAGACGGGCGGTAGGAAGAAAGCTAGGAAGATAGGAGGAGAATGGGAAAAAGGGCCGGCCATGTAAAAAAGTGAATAAGGGGATGACCACCCAAAGGGATTTAGGGTTTTGTATATAAAATTAAAAAGTGAATGAAAAGCTCATTCTTGTGTGTGGCCAAAAGTAGCTCTCTTCTTCTTGCTTGCTTGAGCTTGTGCTTGAGAGAGAGAGTGTGTGAGAGCGTGAGGGAGTGAGTGTGTGAAGGTGAAGGACCATGGTGGAGAAGCTCTCCATCTTCTCCTCTCTTCTTCTCTTCTCTTGCTCGCGGCGATGGAGCTTGGAGTGTGGAGCTTGAGGATGGAGCTTGCTTGAAGCTTGCACTTGGATCATGGAGCTACCAGAGTGCTTGGGAGATGAGGCAACTCAATCAGGCATGGAGGTAAGCTCACTACACTCATAGAGATGGATAGCATGTCAGCTATGTGAGAGGTAGCCATTAGTGCTTGGCTTGGAACACTTGAAACAATAAGCTATCCGTGGGTCTTGCCTTTATGTTTTGTGACTATCTTTTGAGTGGATTATGCAACCATATTAGAGGGCTATAAGTATCCTACAAGAGAGGCTTTGCTTATCATTTCTCTTTGTGGCTTACTTCATGGTGCAAGCCTATGAGTAAGCCATAATCTTTCTCACTAGATATGTCAGTTTTTGGATAAGGAATTTGACACCATAAATCATGTATGGGTTCGAGTCATGGCTGTGCCAAGCCGGGCTGTGCCAAGTGTTAGCCATGATAGTTTCACACTTTATGTATTATGCCCTTAGCATGGTTTTACCTTAGTCATGTTAGTTCTATATGTAAAGCAACCCTTAGATGCCTCATGAAGTGTAGTTTTGCATGCAGTTGTAAAAACGTGACTTGATGAGGCACACTGTGTCATTCTCATTTTTGGGCTCTTCTCTAATGTTCACGACCTGTGTATGATGGATTCTCATTATTTTACAACAGATCTGACAATTGGCACCATCATTTATTGTATTTCTATTCTATTCCTAGCATGTCCTCAATGTTCATAGATTTTTTAAAAAATTGATTAAATTAAATGATTGATTTTTTTATTTTTATTACATGCAACAATGAAGAGAAAAGGGTAGTCTATCCGTGCAAGTAAGAACCTTGAATATCCTTAAATTAGTATATCTTGAAGAGGGAATTGCAACTTATAATAACCTTAGGATATGGAAATGAATTGTTTGTTATAAGAACTAGTCACATTTATCCCTTAAAGGATAGAACTAATAGAAGTAAAGATAGATGCCTTGCTCATGTATGCTAAAGTATTGTATGGTAACATGTTTTATTATCTAGGAGAAAATCTTATAACCTTTGAAAAGTATGAAGAGAGTTAGGAAGTATCACATTCTAGACACTACTAGGAAAACTATGATATATTTCTCTATATGATTGCACTTTAGGATATATAAATCATGGATTGTATATTTTCTTATGGGATATTCAAAGAAACATGTTTTGGTTTTGATGAAATGTTTTTAAGATAAGCTTGTTGCTCAAAAAAGAGATGTTTCCCTAGTTGGGAATAGGCTTATTCCCTTAATTGTAGATTTTGGAAAAGGCTCCTGAGTAGATTCTTAGATACATCCTAGGTCTCCCCCAAGACTAGTGGCCGAGCCCATCACCAAGGCACTAGATTCATCTGCAATGGGTGCTAGGATCAACCCTAGATGCAAGCGGTCTCTTTATAGGAAGGACATTAGGCTATGAGGTGAGAAGGGTGCTAGGGGGCTCTGGCTGTAAATTCATTCATTGTCAATGACCAATCTAACCCTTGCCAGCTTGGGATGGTCTTCCCAAAATGCTCTAATGCTAGATAAGGGAAAATTGGTGGATTGTGCTTGGATACGAGTCCCGATGTGAGGGATTTCATTGCACCTCAAAGAATGTGTGGATAGCTATACTACTTGCAATTATTTTTTCAAAATACTATTTGAAATTGTATTTGTATCCTTACCTGATTTACACAAAGGAACATAGTTTTAAAGGGCTAATTAAGGAATCTTATTACTATATGTCAAATTAAATGTGCTAGGAATAATTAGCAAACTAAAGAAAACCCTACAGGAAAGTAGGTGGCTAGATCCTTAACAAGTCTTACCAAATGCAAGGTTGTCTCAATTCACCTGTCAGAGGCTTCCATCACAATTCAAGTGCTAGATTAGGAAAATTTAGGAAGGGCCAAATGTTGACTATCCTAGCATGTTGTCATTAGAATCCAATCAATTCTATTTTAGGGGGTTAGATTTGGGACTTTACCCTATGGGTAGAGGGGTTGAAATGCATCGCTTTGCCTTGTTTCTCACTCTCTTTAAACCAAGTGTGGCAATTGTTCACTTTGGCCTAAGGGATGAGAGCAATATAGTCACCTCAAAAGCTAATGCTAGATGGCTGATAACAGTATATAGAATATAACTAATTTAGATTCTTGTTTTCATGTCAATCCTTGTGGGATTAAGGTGAAACATCCCTCACAAGGTAGACTCAAGTAGCTCAAGGTTACAAATGTCTAGTTATTCTATCTTGATTTGGGCAGTAGTCTTCTTAATTACTTCTTGATGGGCTACCAAAATACGTGCTATCAGCATTCATTCAGGTAGGCACATTACAAGATTACTTGCACTTTGCCCTCTAAATTTGATAGGTAAAGAGTGCTTACCTCTATCCATAAAGCATTCACCTTGCTTGTATGTTCCCCTCTCTCCTAGCTCCATTGCCATGTGGAATCTTACATCCATTCCTAGGTAGCCATGTCCTTTAGTGGGATTTTGTTAAGTTGGGTGAATGTGTTACTATAGATATGGCTATAAGGAGGAATTTCGGCCTTATAAGTTTCTGGCTTTCCCAACTTTGACTCCCTTCTTGCTCAAGGATGCCCCCTTTTCCTTGCTACTAGAGTTCCTTCCTTTGGAAGATTTGACTTCATGCCAACCATCATTCTTGCCTTATTGATCATGATTGATTTCCTTGGTGTTCTCAGTCTTCTAATTGGACTTTGCCATTTTCACCCAAGCTGCCTTCTTCCAATCCTAATCTTGCAACTCACCTTCCTCTTGAGTATTAGGACATTGTTTATGGAAGTGACCCCATTCCCTCTACAGGAAAAACATGCCCCAAAAAATTTACCCCATGTGAGGAAGAGTTTAAGCTACCCTACATAAGGGATATTGATTTGAAGCAATTCATGTTTCCCTTCTTTTGTAACCCACAAGAGGCAAACTTTGTTTTGGAATGGCTTGGCCAAGAGAGGGATCTATAAAGTCTTCCCCAATCCTCCTACAATGTTCCATAGATAGGTGGGAAGTTCCAAAATCTCAGCCTAAATTGGGCATTGCTTCATAAGCTAATCTTTACCACCTTCAAGGTCTTCCAGGCCATGACATATATGAGGTTTGATCCCCAAAAATAGATACCTTGGGATAGGACTCTCTACATGGCTTCTTCTTAATTAAACACCACCTCAAAGAACCTACAATCTTCTTAGTAGATTTGTTCCATTGTGCTTGAGCTACTAGGATGGTGTTGAACCATCTTTCAACATCCATCACCTTTGATTGTCTTCCCCTAAAGAAGACTAGGGCAACTCTCTTATTGAACTAGAGTCATTGTTATAGACTTTGTTGGAGTCAATGGTGACCTTCCTAGAAGTGCATTCCAACTTCTCATCCATAGTCCTTGTAAGTGATTCAACCACCCGGAAATCAAAGACCAAGGGATAATTAGCTTCCAAAGGAAGCATGAGGATCTTCTTCACTTCTACTCAATGCTCTTCTCCTTGCTCTATGAGTCATCTAGGGACACATCATTTTGCACTCCTTCATTTTCATCTCTCTTCCTCTTATGGGAAAGGTAACTCCCATTTGGCTCCTAGTTGTCAAAACATGTGCTCTCTTCCTCTATGGCATCATCTTGCTCCTTCTCCACTATAAGGGCCTTTTGAGTTAAGCTCCATGATGTTAGTTGCATGGAGACTCTAGTCTGACATGCCTTAATGATATGTCAAGTGTAATAAAGAGTGATAAAGTAGCTTAATGTAGGTTAATTATCATTAGTGACATTCGTACCCCTCAAAAACCCTCAATCAACATGCATTTTTAAACAATGGTGACTCACAGAGCTCTAAGATTTCTTAGTGTTGATACATTAACACAGTATTAGTGAGTTTGGGAATCTCCCAATTCCCATTTTTTGAATACTAAAAAGGTGGCACCCGAATAACATGCCCATAAGTCTCTCAAAACCATATGATCTGACCTATCATTGGAAAGCGCTTGAAAAATGGAATCTATTGAGCTATATAGTTCTTGATTTGGAATTATAGTGTTCAAGTTATGACGAATCCAAAGATTTGACCGCATATCCCAAACTTATGGGAAATTTCCATATTCCCCAATATGGTGTTCATTGCACAATGTAGTGATAACTAATATGAATGTGTCTTTTGATATAATTTCATTTTCTTGGAAAAAAATAAGTTACCAAGAAGCTATACAAAATGAGAAATTTACAAATAAAGAGACTTAAGATACTCAAGGAGCATCACTACTTGTACAAATGTGCATCCACATGTGAGTATGCATGCATAGATGTATCCACATAGAAATGTATGAATGAATGCATGTGTTTAATTTTATTTTACAAAGAGAATCTCGCTTATCTCGGTTTATATTGGTTTCGTGTGTGTACATATGCGTGTGCGTGTGCGTATGCACGCGTGTGTGCGTGTGTGCGTGTGTGTGTGTGTGTGTGTGTGTGTGTGTGTGTGTGTGTGTGTGTGTGTGTGTGTGTGTGTGTGTGTGTGTGTGTGTGTGTGTGTGTGTGTGTGTGTGTGTGTGTGTGTGTGTGTGTGTGTGTGTGTGTGTGTGTGTGTGTGTGTGCGCACGCGTGCGTGTGTGTGTGTGTGCATGCGCGTGCACATGTGTCTGCATGCATGTGTGCCTACATGCATGTGCACATATGTAAATATGTATCCACATATGTATGTATATATGTATAAAAGAATTAATGTAGTTTATTTTATTTTATAGGGAGAAGCCACTTCTCTTGGTATATGTTGATTTCATGAAGGTGCTTTTGTAGAGTCATGTTCATAGGGGATACATATTATGGCATGACCAAGAATGATGCTACTTTGGTACTATCAACTTAGTGTAAGGCATTTGCATATTCCTTATGGAGACATTTTTCAAGGACTACTTCCATTCACATCTTAAATGAATTATTTTCTTGGACTTGGTGTTATTCTTATTTAAACAAGAGGGCCTTGATGCCTTTTCTTGAAGGTTCCAACAAAAAGCTTTTATGTCACATCAGAGCATCTTTAGGCATGATTAGAGGATGCTCAAACTTTTAGTTCTTGAAGGCATTAGGGTGTGCATATGTTCCCATGTGTTTGCTTACAAGCAAAACATTTCCAAAGAATGTATGCCAGCTCATTGTTGCACAAGTAAAGGACTTGTACTTCAGTTGAAATGTTCACATTGAACGATGTCACCTGACATCTTATATTTTTTGAAAGAAAGTTGATGGTGAACTCTTTAAACAAGACATGGGAATGAGCTGGATATGAAGTGAAAGAGCATACCTCCAAAACTAGTAAAGTTGATGGGAATGAAACATGGTACAAAACCATGGCTAGGTTTGTTTGGGAAAGAAATGTGGACATGGGAATGTGGATATAAGATGGAGCTATAGGTTGTATAAAGCAAGACTAGATGTGGAGGCACTAAGAACAAGCTAAAAAGTTGCCAAACTTTTTGAGTATGGGAACATGGTTGGAGTTTAAACATAGGGAATGAAACTAAAATAGCATAGCTCAACATATTGTGGTTGGAAAAGACTTCTACATGTAAGGTTTAAGATTTGGTGTAGAGGATATGAAGGCACAATTTAAGTTTATATAAGTTGAAAATGGCTTTATCCCATGGGATAAAGCTTGATAGCATGTATCGGGAAAGCACTTGAAATTTGAAGAGAAATTGTTGTTAGATATGAAGGCAACATCAAGGAATGGGATCTAAGCTAGATGCTTGTGCTTGATGTATATCCACCTTTTCACATGGGAAATGACTTGGTATATTGACATTTCTACATTGGGAATATTAATCCAAGAAAAGGATGAAGCAAAAGTTTAAAAAGAATAGATATAGGTAGGTGTGGAAGAGAATGTAGCCCTTCAAGTAGGACTTACTATAAAGTGTGTTATCTAGAGAGGGACATCATGCATAGGTAAAGTGGATAGCTTAGACAAGGTATCGTGGATTTTACAGTTTCAATCGCATGGTAAATATCCTAATGAGGAAGTTACGAAATACATTTTCAAGGGAAACATTTGGTTCTGTATATAATAAGTGAGTGCTAAATACTCGCCGAGGTGGAAGCAATTGGTAGTTGATATGATAAAGGGAGTTAGGCAAGGATGGGAGGGGAGTTAGAAAGTAGTTGTGCTCCTCCTTACACATAAACACTTATGGGAACAAGAAAATACTAGTTTTTGAGTTTCGATGGGAGTCCAAGCCCTTTAAAGGTCGTTCTTTTCTTCGGAGTCGGATGCACCAATTGCCAGGGATTGGGATAGCACATTCCTCATTAAATAAGTGCTAAAAGCAAGGTGCACATCCCTTAGGGTGCGTGCCTCTGGCACATGGCTTCATGTAGGAGTTTGTCATATGAGTTGTAAGAAGTACTTGAAAATTTACAAACATAAGGGGGGAAACAGAGGGGCCTAGGCTTAAGAGGCTAATGATTGACTTTATTTTGTGCTTGATAGGTTGAAGGGTGATGGTGGCTATTGGCTAAATAATTTCAAGGTACTGGTAAGGTGGGCAGAAGGGTCCATCATGACGTTGACAAGCATCCACGTGGAGGGGTGCAATTGGTTTGGCGGCCAGGAGGGCCCCTCCCTCCCCCTTCAATGTTGAGAAAGGGAGAGAGGGCCCCGGATTAAGTGTGTTCTTTCCTTGCTCTTCTTTACGAATCCTGATAACGAAGGCATCCTTATCTACTCGAATGAACGCTGTCCGCTAGTCTTCACCGATTTTATGAATCTTTCTTTAATCCTCACGGAAAATTATTGGCACCTTAGTATAAAAAATGCAGTCCTCTCACGAATATCACTCCCTTCCATATGAATATGAATTTCGTAAATTAGGCTACTTCCATAACTATACAAGTATTATCAATATCAGCTCTAACGGACAATCCTTTTTAAAATAAAGAAGTATATTGTGATCACGCTTCCATTTTCCTTTATTTGACATGTATCGAGTTCACATTCCTTATGTTGACATCCTTTGTCTTATCTTGGATGTTCCCTTATGGCTTAGATTTAATTCTTTGCAGTCCATATATTTTCATTCCCTTGTTTGTTTACACGTTTACATTGGAAAAGCTCACATATTTAATTCATTGTATGTTCATAAGTTTAGTTTAGATTGGCAAAGTTGACAGGTGGAAACTTACATCAAGTACATTTTGAAAGGTGGAACATTATAAGCATAGATACACTTTGGATTATCTGGATGCACACAAAACTATGCTCTCTTTTTCACCTTTACTTCTATTCAAATTTCAGATGTCCTGCCTAAAATTGGTTGGTAATGTGCATATGAAAGATAGTTATGGGGACATGCAACTTGAAAAAATAACTCATAAATGTTGATCATTACAATAAGGTGCAAGTGTTTGTTTCTAAATAATGAGGCAAACATTAAGAGGATTTAGCAAAGACTTTCCTCAAGAAGACTAAACCATTTAAGAGATCCGACGTGAGAGTATTGCTTTTCTTATGTTATAGTGCTTTCAATTTGACATCTTGCATGGGTCTCATAAGAAAATAAAAAATGTGTTTCTCCTCTATCATATATCTTCTTCTTTGAGCTTCAAGGACTACGTAGACATGTATAGGTAGGTTTCTAGGCCTAGACCTTTGGTACCCTTTATTTTCAAGAAAACTTCAAAGTCATATTAAAAAGAGAAAAAAGGGGTTACATAGCTTTTTCTCCAAAAGCATAATCCTAGGCCAATTCCACATATATCATAAAATTTTGATAGAAAGCCATAATTTCTAGATAAGTAGTTTCTATTAGGGGCAACGCGAACCCTTTTGCAAATGTTATCTATGTTAAACTCAACTTTGAATGCCTATGTGATCTCAACTCATCTTTTGACTTGTCTTTCCTTCTTTTCTATTTGGTCTTATGCATCCACTAGCTTCTCTAAATTGAATTCCACATAGCCACAAATCTAACTTGAAGAAAATTTGTTGCTAGGTCAATCGAAACATTGTTAAAAGCACCTCGATTCTTGGGAATCCAAGTATTTCAAAGACAAAGATTCCCTAGCCGAATCCAAATTGGGGGGGGAGGGTGTTGTTCTATAAATTTTCTCTTATACGATTTTCTTTCAAGTGAGGGTTGTGGAGTAAGTAGGGGAGATAACAAACTACATCAAGTTCAAACTATTCTTGTTAGCTTTAGAACCAAGAAACAAATGTGGGATGGATTGAGTTTATATGGAACATCTCTAACATCTGCTTAATCCTATTCCAAACTTATGAGATTTTTCACTAGTCCAAGGAGCCTTTGATAGGGTTAACCACAATAGATAGCTCACTTTTTGTTGAATACATTCAATCCATAAGAGGGAAAACCAGTACTCTCAATGATGTACAAACTAATATTAAGTTTTGTTGTGAGTTTGGTTGTTTCAATTGGAAGGTCAACGACATGGGAAAGTGTTTTATTCCCATACCAACATATGCCTTGAGGGTCAAATGGCATGTTCAAGCTGATTGTGGTTTGCAAATGGGATCCAAGCAAGCTTTCCTTTCTGTAATGAGGTTAAGATGTGAGACCAAGGTTTGATATATCTCGTTGAGGGTATTATTAGAGATTTGTGCTTTTAGGGCAAAGTCTCGTGAATCTTTCTAGTACTTTAGCCCGTTCTTCCATAGTCAATAGGCATAGTTAAGCTAGGTCAAGGCTAACCAAAATAATGGAAGCTGCTAAACCAGATTGAGTCATTGCTTCTCCATAGCAAGGAGAAGTTAGAAATTGGAGATAAGCCAATTAGGTTTTGTAAGGTTGTCAAGATGACCAAATCAATTTAACTAGTTGTGAGCGATCCTTTATTATGTAGCCCCCATATGTCTAAATGTGATAGTTTGAGCTCTTATTTTCTTTCATGTGGTTGCTTCTTTTACCTCAAAGGTAGAGAAAATGTGATGAAGGAAGATTATGTCAAGAATCATGTGGTGGGGGACTTTGCTTGAGTTGCTGCGCCAAACACACACTGTATACACAAGGGGAAGCTCACTCAACAACACAAGAAGAGAGATGGAGGCCAAAATGTTTTCTTGCTGATTTTTTCTTCTTCTTCCACACACTATACAATATACACAAAGTATAGATAAGATAGAAGGTAGGAGGGTTCACATGAACGTTCAAGGGCCCTACAGTCTTGACTATGTGAACACTCCATGTGAACATAGGTGTCTCTACCCATGATGAACTTATGGCATTTGAACCTATGACCTTTAAGGTTGTGGCACAAGTTTCCCCACTAATGCCATCACTTTGGGGACATAATGTTTTTGATTGATTGTTATATGCTAAGAGTTTGCAATGAAGCTTATGTAATATGTAACAAAATGAGTTGTTTTTATATGTTACATAGCATGGCAGTACCAATTCAGAATACTCAAGTGAGCAAGTAAAAAGTTTCATGATACTTAGTTTGATGAAAATACAAATTTTTGTTAGGTCTATTTTGTGGAGTTTAGTATCATGTGCTAATCATTGCATAATAGTGACATTTAGATGTGTATCTATATAGCATTGTCAAATTGTGTTAGGTGGATATATAGAGAATTAATCTACTTTGTGTTTCTAATAAGTAGATGATTAGTAGTTCAAGTTAAAAAAATCAGTAGGGATAGTTATTCGAATATGTTGCCCTTAATAGGATAGAACCCAACCTAATATTGCTTTAGGGTAATGAGTATGCTACAATGGAGGGGATGATGCTTACTACTTAGCTTCCCCTAAATCACAACTACCATAGCACTTTGGTTACCAACATGGAACATGATAGGGGATGCCCAATCAACACATGAATCAATAACAAGTCATCGAAAGACACATGGACTCAACTATCAGTTGTGGAGGTTGCCTTATTCTCACCTTCACATGTAGAATTGGCCACTATAGATTGCATTTTGCTTAGTCATGATATACATGAAGTAACAATGCATACAATAATTCATTAATGTGTGTTAAGTGAAAAGATATATATTAGAGGAAGGTTCAACTTGGAAAATGAAAGCACAATTCAATCATAATCTGTACTTAATCAAAAGGAGGGGAGGGTAGTATGACCAGATGCCAAGAAGGCATAACCCCAAAGAAAATATCTTATGTTATGGAATGTTCTAGGGTGCACATATTTGACTTTTTGTGAAGGAAGTACCTGTCATTGTTGATGGTAAGTTATTCTATCAATTGAGCTCATCACTTGTAAGAGAGGAGCCATCTGCAAAATTCACATCTCATGCATGGATTGGTGAGGGACCCCTTCTTATATCCACATTTCACACCTTTGCATAAGACTAATCATACTCACATTTTCGTCATAGAGATTCCAATAGATCACTCTTCAATATTTTAAATGAGAGAGTGTCAATCTCAAGAATTCTACTTAGAGCATTAGCTACAACATTATATTGGCCCTTGCAATACCATAGTGTGAAGTCAAACTCTTGATGAAAGTTAGCTTATCTAGCCTATCTTCGTTTCTAATCCTTTCGAGTAGTAAATTAATTGATAAATTCTAGATCAAATACTACCTTAAATGTAGCACCATATAAATAAAGGTGCCACTTTTTCAAAACATGGACAATTGCATAAAGCTCATGTTCATAAGCAAAATAATTTTACTAAGCCTTATCTAGATTTTTACTTTCAAAAGGCACATGTCTACCGTCTTGGAGCACTAGATCCCAAATAGCTCTAGTACTAGCATCAAATTTCACTATAAATGTTTGTGTTGATCCACTATAGCTAGCATTGGAGTAGTAGCAATAGCTACTTTGAGTTTATCAAAATTGCATTGTTGTTCCTTACCCAAGAGGTAATTCAAGTTTGAGCTTTCAATTGTTTCATCATAGGAATAGCTATTTTAGCATAATCTTTGAGAAATCTATCGTAAAATTGTGCCAAACCAAAATGAATATTTGTAATGTGTCTAGATTTGTAGGATGAGGCCACTATGTGATAGTCTAGACCTTGTCCAGATCTTTAGCCTAATATATTTCTCAAATATTATATGGCAAAGGCAATTAATTTTCATCTTTAAAAATCCACATTTACTTTTCTTCGTAGAGATTCTATTCTTTCTCAATAGCTCAAAGATGAAGTGAAGGTGCTCCCAATGTTGTTCTTCAAAATGACTATAAATAAAGATATCATTGAGAAAAACACCAACATTTTTTTTTAGCTATGGACATATGACACTATCTATAAGTGTCATCAATGTGGCAAGAGAATTAATTAGGTTAAAGGGTATAACAAAAAACTCATAATGGGTAAAATGCATTCAAAAGGGCCATTTTAGGTACATGCTTTGTGTGTATTTAAACTTGATCGTACCATGATCTCAAGTGAATCTTGGTGAAGTATCGTGCTCCTTTAAGTTGATCAAACAACTCATCCACATGAGCAAGCGGATACTTATTCTTTATTGTGATTGCATTTAGACCATGAGAGTCTATGCATATATGCATTGATCCATCCTTAGTCTTCATCAACAATATTGGGGAAGCCCATGGAGAAGAACTAGGTCGAATAAATCCTCATTGGGGATAATTTATCAATTGCTTCCCCATTCGTTAGCTTCACTAGCACTAATTCTATATGGTGGTTGACTACTAGGTTTATTTTCTAATAGAAGATCAATAGTATGCATTACAATACAATTACGAGGTAAGCCTAGAGGCAAATTAAGAGGCAATACAACATTGTTTGCCTTAATTATTTGAGCATAGCTTATCATGTATGAGTCATGTACATGTGGTATAGAATGAGAAGAAAAGTTATGGAGGCTATGAGTCATGTACATGTGGTATATATGCTGTTTGCATTCACCATAGGATAGATAATAATTGAGAATGAAATAAGAGTGAAAAAATAGCATGAGAGAATAAAACACCAAAAGCTTGCATGACACAAGATTGGGTACAATCTTCCCCCATACATGGGTGAGTATCGTCCCCATGCATGTATTTATAATATTAGAATATGCTTTTGTACCCATAGCACATTGAAAGCATCCTTTTTGTGTTTCTTACTTTTTCTCACTTTGCATGATTTGGTTTTGTGCAAATAAATCAAAACACACTCTATTCTAATAGTTTTACAAAAATAGAATTTTTGTCTTATCTAATAAATACATAACAAATAAATCTATTGCACATGTCTGCATACAAAGTCCTTATGATAATAGGTGCATACAAAATATAATACTTCCGATAATATTTTTTCATGCTATAAATCACACAAATTCCATACACAAAAATGCATACTCCAAAAATAATAATTCTACTTACTCTATCTAATTATTTTCTCACCACAACACAACATACATTAGTATCCTTCCATTTATCTACTAGGTAATATAATGCAACCAGTATCGCATGTACCCTCATGCAATAAATCACAAATCATGCGATAGATAAACAAATCTATAATAAATTTTGGTAAAAATTCGTGATAAATACAATTCCATAATATTTCTTAGGAATTAAAAAGAAAAATTCCTCAATTGATAAAGAAAAAAAGCAAGGGTGGCCAACCACAAGCAAGGGCTACCTATTGCTAACGAATCTATACTATATACTACTGCTACCTATTGTGGTGGATCTACATTATAAAAATACATGGATTCAAGAGGAAACATTGTGTGCTACAACAAATCATGGGATATTTAATGTGATTTTGTGAGTCATAGGCATTAATTAGATTATCATAGTGTGCAACTAGCACACTGATTTTTGTATCCATTATGATTCTTCTATAGAATGATTTCTACATTTAACTAGATATCTATGATATTGATTACTTGTTCGAGTTGTTATGTGATCATAATCAAGGATTATTTCAGGAATTAAAGTTTTAATATTAGCCTCTAACAAAGGTGGATCATCAACTATAGGAGTAACTAGAGGGATTCCCTTAAGTGGTTTCAACAAACTGATATGAAAGGAATTATGTATTTTTTAGTGAGAAGGAATGCCTAATATAAATGCATTCTCATTAATCTTAGATGTATTAAGAAGGCTTGCGATAAAGCCCATAGAAATGCACTCCCATGGGCCATTAGGAACCAACAAAGACTAAAACAAACCATAAATCTTCCCATGTTGATGCTTAATTCACTAGCATACAATGCATTTAGATACAACTTTGTTATGTCATGCTTCTTCATAGCAAGCCAATAAAAATACTCTTTACATGCAATTATTGTGGATTCTATATCTCTATGTCCCATATATGTAGATTGATGCATTTTAGTCATAGAAAGATGTCTACAAAGCAGAGTAACTTGCAATTTTCATTGATAAGATAAAAATCAATTTGCATAAGAGTAATAATCAAAGTTACTGGTGTTAGTATTTTGGAAATTTTACCAAATAAAAGAGAAATCTAGATAAATAACATATGTAGGAATCATTGCATCAAAGGTTTGAATTTCAACAATAGAAATATGATTTAGATACATATATTTGATTTTATCAAATCCAAGCATATGATGTGATGCAATACTTTCGTGTGATGTATGACTTAGTACATCTGCAATACACTAGTATGATGTGGATGATATTGAATCATAGGGTGAAAGTTTTGAATGAAGGAACCCTATTTAATGTGTCAGTTAGAAATTAAGGATTGATTCAATAAATGTTTTATGGCTTGTTGATCAACCTTTAAAAGAACATAAGATCCCATTAGATAATATTTCCAATCATCCAAATCATGAACTACATCTAATAATTCTTTATTGTGCATACTACAATTTTGTTATTGTGAAGGTTTTAGTTTGCAGCCTTCATAAGCGATGGGATGGTAATTTTTCATTAAAATAACACCTACGCCTAAGCCAATAGCATCAATAATGACTAGAAAGAAAGGCTGAGAAAGTTAGGCAACTAAAGTATAGGTGTATGGGTGAAAATGTATTTCTAAGTTTCAAAAGTTTTTTTTACTGACTAGGGCCCCAATAGAAAGCAATATTCTTACGCAGCAATATGGTCAAAGGCAAAGCAATCAAGGAAAATTTTCTAACAAATTTACATAAAACTTAACTAATCCTAGGAAAGATCTAACTTTATGCACACTCTTGGGATAAGGCCAATCTTTAGTGGTTTGAGTTTTCTTAGAATCAACAAGAATATCCTTAGCAAAAACTATATGACCCAAATATTCAATTTGATGTTGAGAGAACAAACTTTTATTAGGATTAGCATACAAGTTATTTTTGTGTAGTAAATCAAATTCAATGCAAAGGTGTTTCTTATGTTTCTTTTCTGGTTTACTAAAGACAAGTATATCATCAAAGAAAACAATGACAAATCCTTAATAATCTAAAAAATTTATATTCAATGTTCGAGCAAACATACCTGGTACATTAGGAATACCAAAAGACATAACAATAAATTCATGGTGTCCAAATTGTGTCCTAAATATAGTCTTAAATACATCAAATGAATCCATGAGAATTTGATGATATCTTGATTCAAGATCTATTTTGCTAGAAATGTCAATTCCTTTAAGTTTATCAAATAGATCATTAGCTCTAGGAATCGGATATCAATTAGTAGTAGTGACTTTATTTAAAGCTCTATAGTTAGTGAACATCCTGTATGTTTGATTCGTCTTTTCGATCAACAAAACAAGTGGACCAAAAAGAGAGGAACTAGGACAAATTAAACCTATTTCTAATCATTCAATCGCTTTTCTTTGAATTTCTTTTTGATGCACAGGGCTATGTCTATATGGAGCTTTGTGTGGTAGGGTAGCACCAGGAAACAATTCAATTTTGTGATCTAATTCTCCTCATGATAGTGGCAACTCTCATGGATAATCATCCAAAAAACAGTGTTTATATGAATCTAGAAACTTTTTTTATATGGATGTCATTTAAGTAGAAGTATCAATCCATCTACCTCTTTCTCTGGAGCTCCCCCTACCTCTAAAGTTTCTAGAGCCTTTTGAAACCTACATTTTACCAAATTGCTGATTTAACTTGTTTTGTTGATTATCATTAGCACATCCCATCTCTGGCCTCTTGAGGAGGATCTATCACATTCCCTTCTTAAACTTGAGTAAAATGCTTGGACATGTTCACTACTTTTTTCAAATGATTCACCCTGCACATTGATCTCTTTGGTGATCATGAGAGAGACCGACTCATCAAAAGTGATGAAAACTGCTTTCACACACACACACACACACACACACACACACACACACACACACACACACACACACACACACATATAAGTGATAAATAATTTCCAAACCTTCTCATTATTAAGGTCACTCAAAGCTCACTCAAAGTAGATGAAACCAAATTGTCATAATCAAGCATTACATCAATAGCTTCTACACTATCAGCAATGCTTTTCACTTTCAAAATATACTCATTTACAGATATCTTTCCTTTCTTTAAAGTATTCAACTCTTGCTTGAGTTGAATCTTCTGTGCCTTTATATTTATTGAAAACATAATCTCAAAGATTGTCCAAGTTGCATGTGAAGTTTGTGCATTTCCGATATGTCCCAATATAGTGTTGTTAAATGAGTAGGGATATCAATACATCACCTTTTTATCCTTTGCATTTAATTCTTTCCATGGCTTTAATTTATTTGTAATCGCAAAGTTAGTTAGTTTTGGCTTCTTTTCTTCATCTAAAATGAACTCATAAAGGTATCTTTCAATAAGGAAGTTTCTCACACAGAACTTCCACAATGGGAAGTTTCTGAGAGTGGTGACTCCATATTTTCCATATTTACTTCATCGATGTTGGAAGGACCTGACATGATGGAAATAATTTAATGTGCAAGGAATAGCTTTGAAGAAAACACACTGCATAGGAATAGGTATCTAAAGATCCTGCATGGTAGATAAAATAAACCACATGTGAGAAGCCTTTTATAGAACCCACAAAGTAAACACTTGTGTGTGAAAAAAAGTATATAAAAAGTTCTTCCCACAGAAACAAGGATTTGGAAAGATAGTTGCGGGCTTTAAAAGGGAACTCCACATGGAAATAAGGTCTTATAAGTATGGCTCTTGAGAGATAGACAATTGTCAATGTGATCTAGGAGCAATGTCATCTTCAAGAGGCATACTTGAGATGCCCAATGCTTGTTTGGATACTAGTTGCTTTAAAAGATCCAATATCTTTGTAATATTTTCATTGAGAGTAGTAAAATTTTTCCTTAGTGTCACTGTACGAGCCACTAGAGAACCAAAATCTATCCCATCAATTAGTTGAAATGCATATAAATCATCTAGATCATTCATGATTTCATCCTCATGCATGTTTGTAGAAAGGCTCATCATGTTGTGAATGCAATGGTGAGGACATGAATGGACCAATATCAAGGCTTAATATGATGCTTAGCTACCTTATAATTAAGTGTGCTTCCATGATGATAATATTGAGATGGGTGACCTCCCAAAGAAGTCTTTCCTTCAAGCAAATAGTTGTGCCTTACAAGTAGCCAACAATGCCAACAAAGCCTTCATAGCCTCATGGACAAGTATACCAAGAAATATGCCTTGGTTGCTACCTTGATCATAAGCTATAAGAGAGCAATGCTACATGGTTTGCAATGTGACAACCATGTATGATTGTAGGGGTAGAGTAGCTTGGCTATCAATGGGTCTCACATGCTCTTTGATCTTTTGCCACAACCTCTCTTTGATACTATTCTCATGCATCCATGGGTGCCTTACCTTCATAAAGCATAGAACTTAGGAAAAGCTTAGTTAACCTCCAATCACTCAAGACGATAGCCCATTTTAGAACTATACAAATATCTTTAGGTTGATCCATGGACTCTATTTTTAAACAGACTTTTAGTAATTAATCCATTAACACCAATTTCCTATCCTTCGACCCTTTGGTGCATATACCCTTGTGCCCTAATGTAGGCCATACCTTCACTCTTTAACCCCATCAACACTTTAGCTGTCGCTTGCTATTAGTGCTAGGGTTAAGCTATCCTAGGGACCATGTCCACTCAAGTCCCTTGTCTTGATGATAGTTATCCTCTAGCCCCACTATTATTTGAAATAACATTTGAGGCATTAGAATGACTGGTAAAGGATGAGGTGGAAAAAGGGAGCTTGAAAGGTTTAGACATGATCCTCAATAAATTCATAGATGATATCAATATAATCATTAAGAACAATGAAACAATTAGGTTCTTTTGAAAAAAATTGTTTTTGTTTTTGGTTTTTTTTTTTTTTGCATAATGAGTTTGCTTTGAATCAATGATCAAATAAACTAATAATAACAACATTGCTTGGAGTAAGCAAATTGTATATGATCTTAGATATTGTTTAGATCCTAGGGAAAGGAGAGCCTAGAATAAAGCATGGATGTAATTTACTATTTTGGATACAAAAATAATAACAACACCCAACATTAGCAACATACAATAAAATAACCTATGCTCCAAGCACACAAGTGATATATTATTATACAAATACCAAAGATAATTCATTGTACTCCATCTAACACTTCCCTTGGTGAATCATAATTTCCATGATTTTCTCTAATTCTTCAATCTAAATATTTATCCACTATCAACACAAAACACTTTTCTGTTTGACATCCATCTTGCACAAGGCAACACATTCACATGTGCAATAGATCATGATTGTGTCATGAATTGGAAAAAATTAAAGGTATAAAAAATTATGTCACTTTAAATCAATAATCAAATAAATTACTAATCTTAATAGTAAACCTATTTTAATATCCTCCGTAATGTACATCTCTTCTTGGAAACCCTGTAATAGTGACACCAAATCCTTGGAGTCCCTAGCAAGGAATTTCCTTTAGATAGGTAATGATGAGTAGTTCAAACTACCTTAAATGGTACGGAATGACTACACACTACCTAAAAGGTATGATGAACTATGGATGCATAACTTGGAAAACCTTTCTAATGGACTACTAGCCAAATGGGTTCTTAGGAGTTTCCATCACAAAGAAGACTAGGTAATCTGTTTGAGATGGCAAGCTCAACACGTGCGGACATTGATGATGGACCGCTTGGCTAGATGAGTCCACACGTCTGCACTTAGCATGTTGGTGGTCATTATGATACTCATATGGCCACGGACTTATCACTTATTATATTTAGTTTATTACACCTACCTACAGCTGGCAAAGATATAATGCCAATCGACTAGTCTAGTCGGTTATGCACTGTTTGACTTAGAAGGCCACTTTCCTTTATGTTGTATCTTATCTATACTTTGTGTATATTGTATAGTGTGTGGAAGAAGAAGAAAAAATCAGCAAGAAAACATTTTGGCTTCCATCTCTCTTCTTGTGTTGTTGAGTGAGCTTCCTCTTGTGTATACAGTGTGTGTTTGGCGCAGCAGCTCAAGCAAAGTCCCCTACCACACGATTCTTGACATGGTATCAGAGTCGCACCACTAAGAGAGGCTAATTTTGAAGGCTGAAGTGAAGGAGAAGAAGCAAGGTTTGAGCAAGTAAGTAACGGGTAAGAAGCTCTCCCATTATTCCACTCTCTCTCTTGGATAGTGCTTGTGGAGGCATCAAAAGTAGGGTCGAGCAAAAATCTCAAATTGTTGTGAGATTTGGTTGTATTGACCGAAAGTGGGTTTTAGAGCCAAAAGTGAGATTTGTGGCTATACACTGTGATTTCGGCTGTATTGACCGAAAGTGGGTGCACGGTTTACAGATTGCGAATCTGTAATTTTTGAGGTGTTTGTAGGAAGCAAACATAAGGTTTATTTGCAAAAAACAGGTTGCAGCCTGTTTGCAAATTACATGTACTATTGAGCAATCAATGAAAAAGGTTACTTGGTGTAGTGCTATGCACGTGTTGTGAAAGATTGTAGAAGACTAGCTTGCTGTGTTGTATCCTTGTTTGTGATAATGGCAGAGAACAGTGGAAATCCCATTATTGAGAAGCTCAACAAGAACAACTACCCTTCATGGAAGTTTCGTGTGACGAACTTCCTCATTGGAAAGGGCCTTTATGAGTTTGCTTTAGGTGAAGAAAAGGAGCCAGAGCTAGGTATCCCTCCGATTGTTGCAGATGAATTAAAAGCATGGAAAGAATGGAATGCGAAAAATAAAAAGGTGATGTACTAGTTATTTGCATTCATTGATAATACGATGTTGGGACACATCAAGAATGCAGAAAATTCAAATGTAGCTTGGATAATTTTTGAGAACATGTTTTCAGTAAATACAAAGGCACGAAAGATTCAACATAAGCAAGAGATGAATGCCTTGAAGAGAGGAAAAATGTCTGTCAATGAGTATGTATTGAAGGTGAGGAGCATTGCAGATGCTTTAGTAGTGATTGATGCAATGCCTGATGATGATGACTTGGTTTCATCCACTTTGAGTGGCCTTAACAATGAGAAGGTATGGAAATCATTTGTTACTTCAGTATATGTACAGAAGCCATTTCCAGATTTTGATGATTTGATCTCTCTCATGATTACCGAAGAGATAAATATACAAGGTGACTCATCTGAAAAAATGGTGAACAAGTTCAAGCATTTTACTCAAGTTCAGGAAGGGGATATGGTAGATCCTCTTCGAGAGGCCGTGGTATGGGACGTGCTGGCGATAACCAACAAAACAGGTTCAATCAACAATTTGGTGAAATGCAGGTTTCAGGAGGCCGAGGAAACTTTAGAGGTAGGGGGAGCTTTAGAGGAAGAGGTGGATGGCATAATAGAGGTTCTGGAAATTCTGCTATTGTTTGCCATTATTGTGGCAAAACATGCCATATTGTAGCCCATTGCTATGCAAAGAAGGATGATATTCGTAGTGGTAGATTGCAGTAAGGAAACTATGCATCGTCTTCACGACAGAATGAAGACAAAAATGAGGGTTTGTTTGTTATGCAACATATGATGAATGCAGTTACAGGAAAGGGGACACATGATGATGTATGGTATGTCAATTCAGGTGCATCTAATCATATGACCAGTCATGTTGAATGGTTTGGAGAGATGCAGGACTTACAAAATCTAGGTTATGTGCAGATGGGTGATGATTCATGCCACCCAATTTCACACATTGGAAAGGTTCCCTTGTCCTTGTATGATGGCTAGACAAAGAGTCTGAGAGATGTATTACATGTGTCATCAATTACAAAGAATCTAGTATTTGTTGGCCAAATGGTAGAGCAGGGGTTGCAAGTCCGATTCAATGCAAAATGTTATTTTGTAGAAGACTTTAATGATAAGAGGTTGGTCGCAAAAGGAAGTAGAGTTGGCCGAATGTTCACTTTAGATGCTGGAATTCTTGCGATGGATGCTGTTATGTATGCTAAAGGAAAAGGAGTAGTTGCAGATATTGAAATATGGCATAAACATATTGGACATGAAAATGTGCAAAGGCTGAAATTAATGCAGTCTAGAGGATTGGTTACAGGGTTGCCTTCTTTTAGAGTTGCAGAATTGCATAAAGTTTGTGAAGCATGCCAATTTGGTAAGCAGACAAGACAATCCTTCTCGCATGACAGAGAAGTGAGTAGAAAAATACTTGATGTAGTGCATACATATGTTTGGGGATCTACACAGAATGTATCTCTTGGTGGCAGCAAATACTTTGTCATATTTATTGATGATTGTTCAAGGAAGTTATGGATATACTTCATGAAGGAAAAAAGTGATGTTGTGTTTGAGCACTTCAAATCTTTTAAGGCAGCTGTTGAAACAAAAACAGGCTTAAAAGTAAAGTGCTTGAGATTAGATAGAGGGGGAGAGCACCTCTCTAATGAGTTTAGTGGCTTCTTGAGGACCCATGGGATAAAGAGGCAATTTACTTGCAGGTATACCCCACAACAAAATGGGGTTGCAGAAAGAAAGAAGTTGCACAAGCATTAATGGCTGAAAAGAATATGCCTAAACATTTTTGGTTTGAGGCTGTCCATACTGCTGTCTACACTATGAACAGAACTCCCACAGCTGCAGTTCATGGGATGACTCGTGAAGAATGCTTTACTGGCAAGAAGGCCGATGTATCACACTTGAAGGTATTTGGATGTGTTGCATATGTTCATGTGCCAGATGAGCTACGGAAGAAGCTTGATTCGAAGGCAGAAAAATGTATTTTTATTGGATACTCTTTAGAGCAGAAAGGATATCGTTGTTATAACCCTGTCACAGGTGAGTTCAGAGTGAGCAGGGATGTTATCTTTGATGAGATGGGCCAGAAACATCATCTGGTATTATACTTACAATGAGCCCTTGGTCTGGGAGACTAAGGAGTAGCCCCACATCTTCAGGTGGATCTATAAGTGTTGCAAGGAAGGACAAAGGAAAGACGAAAGTGCTCAATAGTAATGATGTATCTACTAGTCATTTGGGATTTGACGGAGATTCCAGTGGTTCAGAGAGTTTCGATGATGAGCTTGGTATTCCTTCAGCCAGGATACTAGGCGTACAGAGAGCTCATAGTAATGTAAAGGCTCCATTGAGTGATCCAATGAAACGCAGATCTCGCAAGGTCAGATACCCTGTTAAAAGATTTGGTTTTGAAGGTTATGCAGCTCACTATTATGCTTATATGGTGAAACTAGTTGAGGATGTTGAGCCCACTTGTTTTGAGGATGATGTTGGTCATGCTCATTAGGATGCAGTAATGGATGAGGAGATGGTGAGAAGCTAATAAGACTTGGGATTTGGTACCCTTACCTAAGGGTAAGAAAGCTATTGGCTATAAGTGGGTTTACAAAGTCAAGAATAATGCAGATGGTTCACTTAGCAAGTATAAGGCTAGGTTGGTTGCAAAAGGCTATGCTCAAACATATGGCATAGATTATGAAGAGACATTCAGTCCAATTGCTAGGATGGCAACTGTTAGGTATGTGATTGCCTTGGCAGCAGCCAAAGGTTGGAGTTTGCAGGAAATGGATGTTAAGAATGCCTTCCTGCATGGTGAATTGAAAGAAGAAGTGTATATGGAGCAGCCAGCAGGTTATGAGGTTTTAGAGCATCCCACATATGTGTGCAGGTTAAAGAAGGCGCTCTATGGGCTGAAGCAAGCACCTAGAGCATGGTCTGATAAGATTGGAGATTATCTTGTCAATATTGGATTTTGTGTTTTTGATGCTGATTACTCACTTTATATGAGAAAGGGAGATGCAGGTTTGGTCATCATAGTCATCTATGTGGATGACTTGATTATTACAGGTGGCAGTGACAATGGGATTGCTGAAGTTAAGGACTTCTTGAAGAAGAAGTTTGAGATGAAAGATTTGGGTAAGCTGAGATACTTTCTTGGTATTGAGGTGATTAGATGTGATGATGGTATATGGCTATCCCAAAGGCAGTATGGCTTGGATATGTTATCCAAGTATGGTATAATAGCATGTAAGCCTCTTTCAGTACCATTGGAGCAAAATGTGAAGTTGAGTGATGATGTTGGGGATGAGATAGAAGACCCTACTATGTTCAGGAGGATAGTAGGGAGTTTGATTTACATGACTATCACAAGGCCAGACTTGAGCTATGCTGTTGGCCTTGTCAGTCAGTTTATGCAGATGCCTAGAAAGCCTCATTTGGATGCAATTAGATGTATATTGAGGTATGTGAAGTCCACTTTACATTATGGACTTTTTTATGAGGCAGCTAAGAACGTACAGGTCTTTGGATATACAGATGCAGATTGGGCTGGTAGTATGTCAGACAGAAGATCTATGTTAACCCAAGTCAAGAAGGCGGAAAAATGAATGAAAAAGCGAAAAAATGATGGAAAAAGAGCAAAGACACGCAAGCGGCCTCTAAAGCTAAGTTGGGACCAAAAGCGTAATTTTAAATAAAAGGTGCCTCAAAAAACTCCAAAAACTCGTGTAAAAGAGCGCTAGGCTCCTTCCTGTACCAATTGTAAAATATTAGATGGGTGTAGACTTGAGGCCATGAAGCAAGAAGAGGGAATTAGAAAAAGGGACCTTGCCACAATGGCCAGTCATGTAAAAAGGGATGGGCGCCCATGGAAATTTAGGGTTTTGTATATAAAGTTCAAAAAGTGAATGAGAGCTCATTCTTTGGTGTGTGGCTAACAAGAGTTCTCTTCTTCTTGTTCTCTTCTTCTCTTCTCCTTGCTTGTGTGTGCTCTTGAGAGAGGGAGAGTGAGAGTGTGAGAGAGTGAGTGTGTGGGAGTGAGGGATCAAGAGGGTGAAGCTCTTCACCATCTCCTCTCCTCTCCTCTCCTCTCCTCTTCTCTTCTCTTCTCTTCTCTTCTCTTCTCTTCTCTTCTCTTCTCTTCTCTTTTCTCGCGCGCATGGCTATGGTGGATGGAGCTTGGAGATAGAGGATGCTTGAGCTAGCATCTAGGATCATGGAGCTACCAATGTGTGTGAGAGAGGAGGCAACTCATATCGGCATCAAGGTAAGCTCATTACACTCGTAGGATCGACGGCACGTCGGCTAGGTGAGAGATAGCCATTAGAGCTTGCTTGAAATGCTTGAAACAATAAGCGGTCCGTGGGTCTTGGCGGTTGAGCGTGAGCTCCCTCTACAATCTACAAGTGGATTCATGTTTTCCCTTGGTAGTGCAGCAGTTACATGGAGCAGCAAAAAGCAACCTACAGTTGTTTTATTGAGTACAGAGGCTAAGTATAGAGGTGCTGCTAAGGTGAGGTGGTATGGCTACAAAAGTTATTAGGTGATTTGAACGTGCAGGGAGATGGTCCAGTTGTCATTCATTGTGACAACATGAGTAGCATACAGCTAGCTAGGAATCCAATGTTCCATGCTAGGATAAAACACATTGAGGTGCACTACCACTTTGTGAGAGAGAAGGTACTTGCAGGAGAGATTGACTTGGTATATGTCAGCACACAAGATCAGATAGCTGACATTTTCACAAAGGCATTGGATGCAAAGAAGCTTCGAAAGTTTTGAAGCTTACTTGGAGTTGCAGAGATAGAATTGAGCTTGAAGGGGAGTGTTGAGATGGCAAGCTCAACACGTGCAGACATTGATGATGGACTGCCTGGCTAGACGAGTCCGCACATCTACACTTAGCACGTTGGTGGTCATTATGATACTCACATGGCCACTGACTTATCACTTATTATATTTAGTTTGTTACACCTACCTATAGTTGGCAAAGATATAACACCAGTCAACTAGTCTAGTCGGTTATGCATTGTTTGACTTAGAAGGCCACTTTCCTTTATTTTGGAAAAGGATGCAACTCAATCAAATTCAAAGATAAGCTCACTACATTCAAAACCTAGGGACCATATAAAAATACTTCACCCAACAACACACAACAACAAACACAAACTCACACCCAAGAAACAACCCCCAAAGAAAAAAAAAAAAAAAAAAAAAAAAAAAAAAAAAAAAAAAAAAAAAAAAAAAAAAAAAAAAAAAAAAAAAATTTTTTTTTTTTTTTTTTTTTTTTTTTTTTTTTTTTTTTTTTTTTTTTTTTTTTTTTTTTTTTTTTTTTTTTTTTTTTAGGTTTGTGCAGGTTTGTTTTTAGGTTTGTTTTTTTTTTTTTTTTTTTTTTTTTTTTTTTTTTTTTTTTTTTTTTTTTTTTTTTTTTTTTTTTTTTTTTTTTTTTTTTTTTTTTTTTTTTTTTTTTTTTTTTTTTTTTTTTTTT
>NW_028229715.1:5000-115319 GCF_053477565.2 Lygodium microphyllum | reverse complement strand
CAATGTATTGCTCCTCGAACAAGCGATCCTCGCGACGCCTTCCGAAAGTACTCATAGTTCAGGTGGCCAAACAGAGCATGCCATAGCTTGGACTGTGTCTGAGAGGTAAGAATAAGAGAAGTAAGAGTTGTAGAAGACTTCAATTTGTAAATGTTGTTCTCCTCATACCCTGAAGAGAAAACCCTCCTCGATCCATGATCAAGAACTCGAACAACATCACTGTCAAACTCCACCAAGAGACCAAGAGAGCAAATCTTATGTACCGAAAGTAAGTGGTACCCTAAACCTGGCACATGCAACACCTCGAAAGTGTGGGTACCACCAGGTCCATTTGAAATCAACTGCATCTCATCCCATGTAGCAGCAATAGACACAAAAGAGCTATCTCCAATGAGAATTTGCCCACGTGAAGGTCGCAAATGGGCAACACCAACTATCGAAGGAGCCATGTGCCGTGAGACACCACTGTCCACAATCCACTCTTGAGCCTAAGGAGCTGTCATCGCAGCATCAGAAGTCTTCGGTGTAGGGTCCTCAATGACTACTAAGTGCAGAAAAGCAGCTAATGAGGGTACAGCCACCGCTCCAGAATCCTTTGTGTCCTTCTTGGTGTTCTTCTTGCCCTTGTTGGGGCAATCCTTCTTCCAATGACCAGTCTTACCACAAATATAGCATGTCGATTCTTTCTCTTTGTCCTTCTTGGATTTGTTGTCCTCCTTCTTTTGGTCCTTTCTCTTCTTCTGAGAGGCTTGACCAACCAATGCTTCCAATTTGGAAGCATTATGTCCCTTCAATTGTTCCTCTTGGTCCAAGACCATAGGAAACCAACTCTTCCCATCGAAGAGTCGACTCCCGCCCTAATGCAATAAGAGCAAAATAAAAGATATCGAATTGTGGTGGCAACTGGGACAATAAAGTGATCGCTATCTCATCAGAGAAAATGGGCTTCCCCGCATTTTGAACCTGCATCTAAAGCTGCCGAAGCTTGTTGATGTGTTTCCGAAGCGAAGAAGACTTATTCACGGACAAGGTCCGCATCTGCACCTCCAAAGAAACCCTCTTCATCAAGGTCATCAAGTTATACATCTCGTCAAGCTCTAGCCATATCTCTCCAGCCACCGTCAAGTGCTCGATGTGAGCTATCATCACGACTGTAGTACAAGATAGAAAAAGAAAAGAACGAATCCTGGCATTCAGTTTGTCCCAGTGAGACTGCGCCTTGGTCTACTTCGCACGAGCATTTGAAGAGAGTTTGGACTCATCTCTCACTAAGGGCCGGTTAATCTCCTCCATCACAAGCTCCGCCAAATCATAAGACTCCAAGATGGCCAACATCAGCACGCGCCAGATGCAGTAATTGTCACCATCAAGCTTTTGATCTGATGGAAGAGCCGGTAGGACAGAGCACCTTCCGGTCCATGATCACCTAGAACTCCTAGTCAGTCTCTATAGGCATTTTCACTTGCAATGCCTGCACAAACGCAAAAGCAGCCCCCTCTGACTATGAAGACACAGCCTGCTAGGGCTCTTTCCTCCGCTTCCCGAACTTCTTCAACCGCCGGATGTGATGAAAAGGTAAAATCTGCAATGGAAGGCTGTAAACACAGTCTTCCTCCTCTTCAAACAACAACCATCTGTAACAAATTCACCAACTGGACTCCTTTCCTGCACGCCCATGCTCACTTCAGCCTTGTTCCAATGCGCAGCCCTCCCACTCGCCCTCGAAAGCTGGAAACGCAGCCTTGTGTCGCCCTGAAATCTCCTCTAAAGATAGGTTCTTCACTCAGTCAGTCCGTCTTCAGCTCTCTGATACCATGTCAGAGTGCGGCGATGCGGAAGCGTGGGACCAAGACTGAGAGAGAGTGAACACAGAGAGAAGAGAGAGAGAAAGAGACAGTGAAACGCAGAAAGTCTGCAGTGAAGAATGTTGTTTAGGGATGCAAAATTATACATTGGTGCAGAGAGAATAGCTGCATATGTCTCCGCCTTGAGGACCTCGATCTCTGTCAGCCCCTGAGTGCTGTCTGTCACCAGCAGGCTGTCTCTGTCAGATACAAGTGATAGACAACTGCTGGAAGGGCTGCTATAAATAGCAGAAGAAAAGGCCAAATAATGACCAGGTTGGCTGCATTAAATACAGTCGATTGATACAGATCTGTCCGACTGCACCTGATCTGTCCGACTGCAGACTGCCACATGGCATCTGTGCTGGCTGCTGATATGGCTACTGACATGTCCTGCCTGCTGCGCTGTCCTGCTCTGATCTGTGGAAACTCTCCTAACTGTCCAGGGAATGACAATCTCTAACAAGTTCTTGTAGACTCACGGATACCATTCTACCCCTTATGACCCGAACTTATATGTTTGATCTACTACAGAGGGGGTTAGCTATATCCTGCTATACGTTGATGATTACTCATCATAGGCTCAGATTCTACTGCCATAGCGGAAATCAATGCTAAGCTTAAAGCTACATTTGAGATGACAAACCTTGGTTTGTTGTCCTATTTCTTGGGGATGGAAATAGTTCGTTCTAGGGGCTGTATTTTTGTGTCACAGCAGAAGTACGCACTTCAGCTCGTGGAACAGTACACTCAGGATCAGACATGGTCAGTGGTCATGCCTCTAGATCCTATTGTCCACTTGTCGAAGAATACCCTAGGACAGCCCTTCGATGAACATGCCTATCGTTCTATTGTAGGAAAACTTATTTGGTTAATTCACACTAGGCCAAATTTAGCTTACTCAGTTAGTATACTCGGTCAGTATTTCGCAGCACCTAGGATGTCACATTGGATTGCATGTCTTCGTGTGTTGCCTTATTTGTGGTGTACTTATTCTTATGGCCTGACATATGGTTCTGGTTTATGTTTGCAAGGGTACATTGATTCTGATTGGGCAGGAGATCCTGACACCCGGCGTTCCCATGGCGGCTACCTCTTTACCTTGGACATGACTCCCATTTCTTGGTCCAGCCATAAGCAAGGGACAGTGATGGCTTCCATGGCCGAGGCTGAGTATCGGACTCTCTTCAATGGCACCACCAAGGCCATCTATCTGAGAAGTTCACTCGCAGCGCTTCACTTTCCATGTGACTCTCCCACAGTTTTCTACTACGACAACCAGAGTGCCATTGCCCTTGCAGGCAATCCGATCATCACACCACGGACACGGCATGTGGGAGTCCGCTTCCACTTTTTCAGAGAGCAGGTTGAGCTAGGCACTATTTGCCTAGAGTTTGTGCCATCATCAGATAATTTTGCAGATATCTTGATCAAAGCAGTCAACCGGTTGGTTCTTTAGTACCTGCTACCCAGGGTTGGCTTGGGTATACCCTCCCCTACTTCTTTAGCTTGATGGGGAGAGGGTGCTTCCCGCTTGCTTTCCCTTCCAGTTTGAGAGGGGGCAGCTTCTACTCTTGATAGTGATAGTGATGATGCTTACAATTTTTTTTAGATATTACATTCATTTATTCTTTTGTATTGTATTATGGACATTTGTAACTTCATCCACACTGTCAGGATGACATGATTGTAAAACGGCACTTGGACAAGTGAACAATTCCCCTGTGAGGGCACTATCCCAGTGGCACCGTTGCATAGCATATTGCATGAGCATGATATCTTGCATCTCCCTTTGCTTAACCCCATGCATTGGCATTCTGCTCATGTAAACATGCATCTGTGCACATTTATCCCTTTTCAATCGTTTGGAGTGATCGACTCTAGGATCCACCATATTCGTGGCATTGCACATGGCAATCTCCAAGGTAGTCTTTCCCAGTTTGCTTGCTTGCTTTGCTTGTCTTGCTTGCTTGACATATTTGCTATACACACACCTTAGCCATTTTCTTCGTCATCGACACCCAGTAATGATAGGGATAGTATGCTTGTCTTGTGAAGGTCTTGGGTCTGAGCATCCCTTCACACTCTCCCGTTTAGGGCACGGATACTCAATAGGACGAAACTAATTTGAAACCCTCACTTGATGCTCAATCTATCAAACCTAAAAAGCCCTCCCAAAAAAAAACCAAAAAAAAAGTCCATCGTTGATTCCATCCGCCTTTGTAGGGCTTGGTAGGCCACTGGGCAGCCGACGTGCACCTTTTTTCCGATGCCCTGTCCTCTCTGGGGAGATCACTTAGGCTCCCTTGATAAGATAACCATTGCCTCTGTAGTCTTAGTAGGCCACTAGGCAGCCGAGGCGCACCATTTGTCCAATGCTCTAGCTCCTTTGGGGTGGGACACCTTGGGGTAAAAGATAAACCAAGAAAGGGCTTGGCTGGCCTCTATTCTCGTGGCACCATTGTTGGGCCTGAGAGGGGGTGTTAAGCTAAAAATGCATTAGCTTTACTTAAACAGCCCCAAAACATGCTTAATTAATGAAGAAACCTTGTTTGTTTAAAAGAAACGTGATCCTAGAGAGTTTCTGTATCCCATAAGCACAAACCCACTTGGGAGGGGCCAAACTTTCTATAAATACGTATGCTGCCCTCCATTCAGCCCTTAATCTCATTTTTGTAGATTTCAGGTGTTTCAACTTTGCTGCCCACACCCTGTTCGCGGAGGACATCTCAGCCGAAGCTATCCATTGCTGTCTCCATCAGTTGGCATCTAATTTCCAGCCCTCTTCACACATTTTGGAGCTGATTCCAGCCAGGCGACTGCTGTTCTTGTGCAGACCTGCTGCCGTTCAACCTGCCACGTCATCGCAGTCCTGCAGTCTGCGTTTTTAGTCTTTATCTCTTCTGCAAGCTGTCTTGCCTGCATTTTTAGTCTTTCTCTCACCTGCTGCCTACGTTTTTAGTCTCTTTCTCTCTCTGCAAGTTGTCATGCCTGCTTTTTTAGTCTTTCTCTCACCTGCTGCCTACGTTTTTAGTCTTTCTCTCTCCTCACTGCTGTCTGCATCAGATCTAGCTTCTCACTGCTGCGTTTGCTGGTGTTTGTCATCCGGAGGCTACCTTGCTGCGATTTGGGATCCGTTCAGAGTACGACACACTCTTCAGCTCATTACCCCTACCCTGATCCTTGAGATACGAGAGTTCGAGGTACAGTATTCATTCACTGCATAGTGTGTTTGCTGCATGAGCATCGTATATTCAGTAGTCGTATCACTTCATTCATTCACTATGTTCATTGTCTCTGAGTTACCCTAACCCTAACTGTGTTCTTTTATCAATCCGTGCTTTGTCGTACGGTTCCTGTTTATGTTTTTGTGTTAGGGTATTTCTTTACACCCTCCGTAGTTGGTGACTGCTTCTAGACCACTTTCTACAATGCCGGCAACCATCCAAAGATTGTCACTCTATTGTTTTTGTTGTTGCCTGGCTAGGAGAACCACATCCGCATTTGTGTTTTTAGCTTTCTATTGTCACCAAGTTTCTCTTTCCTCAGATACCTACGTTTTCAGTCTTTCTCTCTCCTCATTGCCTATCTACATCAAATCCATCTTCCATAGCTGTATTTGCTGATCTTTGACTCTCAGAGGCTGCCTTTGCTATGTTTTTGAATCCATCTAGAGTACGACACACTCTCCCGCTCAGCACCTCTACCTCAATCCTCAAGACACAAGAGTTTGGGTACAATTTTCATTTCTGCACAGTTTGTTTGCTACATGAGCATTGTATATTCAATATTCAATCATTCATTTAGATTCCACTATGTTCATTGTCTCTGAGTTAACCCTAACCCTAATTGTATTCTATTGAGTTTATGCTTTGTCCTACGCTTTCATTTATGTTTCTGCGTTAGGGTATTTCTTCACACATGTGCCTAGCCGCCTACATTTACGTGTACTTACAACCCGCACACCAATACACTGCAAGTGGCAGCCGCCCATCACTGTCACTTTATTCTTTATTTCTTCTATGACAATAGAATAAGGAAAGGCAAGTGACACATTGTGACTGTTGGAGTTCCCACATACCATCTTGCTCTCTCTTTGCTTAAATTTCCATAGCTCTTGTATCTTCTTGCTTCCGCTTGTGCTCTCACCTCCTACTCCAACTTTCAACTAGTATCAAAGAGAGCTTTCTTACATAGGGACCTACATGAGGATATCTATATGCAGTAGGCTAAGGACTTTGAGGAAAAGGGCAAAAAACACCCACTGTGCAAGTTGAGGAAGAGTCTTTATAGACTTAAGCAAGCACCTAGGGAATAGTATCATAAGTTTGATACATTTATGCATTCACAACGTTATTCTTGCAGTGATATGGAACTGTCTTTACACGAAGAAAGCCTATGATGGTAGCCTTATTATTTTGGTGCTATATTTTGATGACATGCTAATTGCTGGGAGTGCTCATGATGAGTTGGATGCTTTGAAGGCTTGGCTCAAGAAGAGCTCGAGATGAAAAATATGGGGTATGCCTCTCACAAACTTAGTATGCGCATTACACGTGATCGCTCTGAGGGACTTTTATACTTGTCACAAAAGGAGTACATTCATAAAGTCCTTAGTGGTTCCATATACACGGTGGTAAGCCTATTGGCTACCCATTACCTTCTCATGTAAAGGTCAATTAGGTAAATTATCCCCAGTCTAATGATGAGAAAGCCAAGATAGCCAAGATGGCCAAGATCCTATATGCATCCGTGGTGGGTAGCTTGATGTATGTCATGATAGCCACTCGACCTAACATAGTATTTGCAATGGGAGCTGTGGCTCGTTATATGGCAACACCAGGCAAGCGACATTGAGACGCCGTGAAAGGTATCATGAGATACCTTAAGGGCACTTCAAATATGTGCATTTGTTACGGTGAAAAAGGATATAGAAGTCATGGGTTACATAGTTACTAATTATGCAAGACATGCAAACAGTAGGAAGTACAGCTCTAGCTATGTCCTCACCTTTGCTAGAGATGATGTTTCTTGGATATCTATGGTGCCGAAATACATGACCTTGTCTACTATTGAGGCTGAATACATTGTAGCCATTGAGGCTTGCAAGGAGGCCCTATGGTTAGGCAATCTGGTGGCAAACCTTGATATGACTATGACTCCAACATTGCATTCGGACTCCATAAGTGCCATACAATTGGCACATAATCTGATCTTTCATGAGGAAACCAAGTACATTGAGTTCCCTTATCACTTCATCAGGAAGGTGATTGAGGATAAGCAAATAGAGCTTGTCAAGATCTCCACTAATGAGAATCCTGCAAATCTTCTTACTAAAAGTTTCCCAATGAAACGTTATGCCTTCCTTAGGAAGATGATGGGCGTAGAATGAGATGACATCTATTCCTCATCCTATTATACTTCTATGTACATATTGTACTTTATCATTTTTTTCTTGTTTTCTCCACACCCAAGCACATTCGCTTTAGTGGAACATTGTTGGGGGTTAAAGGCTGCTTCTGCTTAGCCACCTACATTTACTTGTACTAGTTGTTTGCACACCTATACACTACACGAAATAGCCGCTCGTCACTATCACTTTATTCTTTATTCTTTCTACGATAATAGAATAAGCGAAGGCAGGTCACACAATGTGACTATTGGAGTTCCCACACATCGTCTTGCTCTCTCTTGCTTAAACCTCCATACCTCTTACATTTTCTTGCCTCCAATTGTTATCTCATCTCATGTTCCACCCTTTATATACTAACAAGAGCTATATATCTACACAAACGAAGTCACTGCTAAGCTCATTCCCATGCTTCGAGAACGAGTGGCATTTTCACCACATACTACCATAGATAATCTATACTTGGTTTCTTAATTTATATAATGGTATCTTGTCAATATAGATTCCTCTGAACTCAGACCACTTAGTGTTGTATATTGTATATCTTTCCATTTCTCTTCCTCTCTTTATAATATATCTCAATGTTGTCAAACTATGAGATCAAAGGGTGATGATGGCTGCATCATGGAGTATGAGGATAAGAGAGAGATGACTAAGGTTGTACTTACTTGAGCTCTGACGCCATATAGAGACCCTCTAGAGAGAGGAGAGCCCACCACACATCCAAACCCACCTAGACTAAGGATACTTTCAAAGCTCGTCACCAACAAGAGCACCAGAGTTCCTCCTCGCCCCATGACTACCTTTCCTAGACGAAATCACCTTTGAGCGGGGTCACCCAAGAGCAAGCCATAGCCTTATGCCTAATGAGCCATACCTGCGAACCCCCGAGTGGATGAATATTTGGTCGTTCAAGGTCGATCAATAACTTCGACACTCGGTGATGAAGAGTCCAAGGAGATTTCAATTACATCCATGTTCATGTTTCATCATAAGACAGTAGCAACTAATGTCACTAAATGCCTTTTTAGTGCTAAGAAGCACTCATCTCAAGATCAAGACCACTTGAGATGTTTAGGAAATTTTTTACCTTGTCAAGCTTAGTGAAATACTTGACTGAGGACCGGTGTTGAGAGTCGGCTTCTTGGTGAGCTTATGATGTCCCCCGAGTGTTAGAGCTGCTCACAGATCAGGAACACACTTCAAAGCATATGCTTCAGTAATTAGAATCACTGTTAATGTTTCCCAAATTGAAAAAAGTGAAAATAGGAAAGCTTGAAGCTTCTTGGCTATGGCTGCCCCACATTTAGGGTTTCGGTCACAGCAGATAGTAGGAGAGGAATTAGTTCAAACCCTCTTAGAGAGAGATGGTCCACTAGGGGGGCTAACAAAGCCCCATGGTAGATGCCAACATTGCGCCTTCATCAGCACGCACAGCAGCAACCCGAGATGTGTCACCTGCAAATCTGCACCAGTTTTGGGAAAAACGCAATAGTGCCCTCCTTGTCGCCCAATGCCAGCATGTGATGTGCTGTGCTAGAGCACCTTGAGCTGAGGATGCAGTCTCCAAAAGGAATTAGGAGCTAATACTACCTCCTTTGCACACACCATCTCCTCCAAGGTCACGGGGTCAAGCTGGCTATGGTGGAGAAGAAGGTAAAACAGAAGGCAAAAGATCTTCTTGTGCACTTAGGTTAGGATATGGCTAAAGGTAGCTTGTTGGATCAGCGTTGGCTCTGATACCATGTTGAAATATCAGAGTGGAAGCATGAGAGTGTGCACAAGAGGGAGAGAGAGCTCTCAAATACAAGAAGAAGATCTTGCTTAGTAAGTTGTTCACAAGTACAACTAGTACACTCTCCTCAACTGTGAGAGTGACCTTAAGGCAGTTTATATAGCCTCTGGAGAAGTTAGGGTTAGGGTTTCCCCCTGCTCCCCTTGTCCTCTAGTTTATTTACATCGAGCTACCCTTATCCACCCTTGTACACATAGGGTTCACACGCCTATCTTTCAACAAAAAAAGACAACCTAGCCACCCTCTGTTGAGAAACCCTTCACCCGCAGTTTCTACATTTTGCATTTCTGCATTTTACGTTTAGGGTTTGCAGCCCCAAAAAGGGGCGCCATCCTAGACTAATTGTGCCTATTTATAGGCCACTCTCTCATTCATTCCTCACGACTGAATCATTCAGTCCGTCACCTCTTCTCCCCAGCCTCTCCACTACCCTCACACCCCTTCAGGAGGACATTGTGGTTCGTGGTTCGTGGCTGTCTTCATCATCTTCCTTGTGAAACGACACCCTTGTGGTACGGCACCCTTGTTCCCTTGTATCACATTCACTCCATGATTCAGATCATCATTCCATTCATCAGAGTTTCTTCTCTCTTCTCATCTCTTCTCCATGTTTGCCGAGTTCACTCTGTGTTTCTCCCCGCCAACCCTACTGTCTCGCTGGTACATCATCTTTTGACATGGTATTAGAGCTGGATCTACTCAAACAAAGGCAAAGATCCTCCACTCCAGTGAAGTCAAAGACCGGTGGCGGGTTCGGCATCCACTTCTCTTCTTCTTCCGCGGCATCAAAATCTCGTTTTTACAGATTTCAGGTGTTTCAGCTTGCTGCCCACACCCCGTTCATGGAGGACATCTCAGCCAAAGCTGTCCATTGCTGTCTCCATCAATTGGCGCCTGATTTCCAGCCCTCTTCACGCAGTTTGGAGCTGATTCCAGTCATGCGACTACTGTTCCTGTGCAGACCTGCTGCCATACAGCCTGCCACATCATCACACTCCTGCTGCCTACGTTTTCAGTCTTTCTTTCTCCTGCAGGCTATCCTGCCTGCGTTTTTAGTCTTTCTCTCTCCTGTAGACTGTCCTGCCTGCGTTTTTAGTCTTTCTCTCACCTGCTGCCTGCGTTTTTAGTCTTTCTCTCTCCTCACCTACATTTTTCTACTGGTTGCAACCTCTTACTGCTGGTCACATCCTCCTCCCACTGGCAGCCCAATTCCAAACCTTCCACTACCCTCCCACCCCTTGAGACGAACATTGCAGTTCGTGCTTCACACTGCCCTTGAGGCGGACATTGCGGTTCATGGTTCATGGTGGCTGACCTCTTCCTTCTTCAGCAAGGCACACCGGTATCCATGGCTTCTTTACCAACAGATGTCCAGACTACTGGGTGCTCCTACTGTGGCATCACCGGACACACCACCGATGCTTGCCGACTTCGACCTTTGCTCCCCAAACCCCCAGAGTATATGCGTCTTCCACTAGGCACTCCTTGTGCCACCTCTCCGTTCTGGGCCACAGAGATCATTCTACATCGGCTATCAGAATACTATGCTCAAGGCAATAAGATGCATCCAATGCGCACTAAGTCCTTTCGAGCACATGGAGGATCGATTGGCACTACGACCTCCTGGAGATCGTCGCAATGCCAGCGGCAGTCTTCTCCCACTTATTTTCACGTACAATGGCTTCCACGACCTACGGATCTACAGTCCACTCCATCGAGAGACAGTGATTGTTTGATACCGTCTCCTCGTCGGTCTACTCCTTCGAGAGACAGTGGCTGCTCGACTCCAACCTCTTCTTCGGCTACCAGTCTGCTCCACTGAGAGACAACGACTGTTGCCCACCTCTTGCTCATTCTGAGCCCTACCCTTCCCCACCCTCGACTACTCAGGTTCAAGAGGCTACCTCTGGGAGCTCTTCAACACCCCAAATACCTTCTTCAACATGATTGGCGGCACTTCCTTCATCATCAAACATTTTGGAGTCTGTGATCCATGAGTTTTTGGATTCCCTATCTACTTCAAACGGGGATTCCGAGGGGGATGTTATTTCTTTGCCCTCAACAGGGGCATCTACTTCTTCTTCGACTTCAGCGGGGGCCCCTCCACCTCCCACCTTAGAGGGGGAACCTACTCCACATGAAGTTCTTCACCCATTCTCTACTTTCTTGAGGTGGCTGTTTTCAACCAGCCATCTCTTCTACCAATACCCAGGATCTTCAGGTACCACCTAGATCGGACCTCGGAGGTTCAACCGCGACTTGGTGATGAGGCCTTTGTATTCCTTCCAGCATGGATGCACCGAGCTAGTGGCTTCTCTCTTGAGGTTGAGTTTCAGTTTCTCCAATTCACTCTATCTACTGTTCTTTACTGCAGGTTCCCTTTCCGGTGGAAATCTTAGATCTTAGGGGTCCTCTACATCTTCTTCCTTCTCTTCTCTTCTTACCTTGGTCATATGGTCAACATGGAGCCACCTCCCGAGATCGAGTACAAGCATATCCTTATGGTTCTCGGCACCACATAAAGTCTGACATTCCTCCTATGCATTGCATGTTTCCATCATCTTTGTACTAGGGCACTTAGACAAGTGAACAACTTCCCCACGAGGAACATTGTCCAAGTGGCACCTGTTGCATGAGCATTCTTCAGCATGTAGCATTGCATCTCCACCTCACTCTTCTCTTGTTCTCCTTTTTGGGCCTTAGAGGGGGTGTTGAGAAACCCTTCACCCTTCACCTCTGCACGTTGCATTTTTGCATTTTGCGTTTAGAGTTTGCGTTTAGGGTTTGCAGCCCCAAAAAGGAGCGCCATCCTAGACTAACTGTGCCTATTTATAGGCCACTCTCTCATTTATTCCTCACGGCTGATTCATTCAGTCCGTTACCTCTTCTCCCCAGCCTCTCCACTACCCTCACACCCCTTCAGAGGGACATTGTGGTTCGTGGTTCGTGGCTATCTTCATCATCTTCCTTGTGCTACAACACCCTTGTTCCCTTGTATCACATTCACTCCATGACTTAGATCTTCATCATTCCATTCATCAGAGTTTCTTCTCTCTTCTCGTCCCTTGTCCATGTTTGCTGAGTTCACTTTGTGTTCCTCCCCGCCAACCCTACTATCTCACTGGTACGTCATCTTTTGACACCCTCATCACAAGGGATGAAGCTATTATTACATACAGCTAGGATAGTCTAGCCCTCATGTGCTATAACAATCATCATTTCCTATCCTAGGCGAATCATCTTTGAGAGGGGTCACCACAAAGCGAGTCATAGCCTTATGCCAAACTAGACACACACATTGATCCCCAAGAAAGACAGCCTAACGATCCTCATCATCAAGAGATTGAGCTATTATTATCCACACAACTAGGACAATCCAGCCCTTGCATGCTACAACAACATGCAATAGCCTAGATGCAAATAAAGTACATCCAAGATCCCCTACATAACCAAGCTGCCCATCACTAGGGAAGTGGAGGTGCAACCTCCCCCTTGAGCATCAAGCAATACTCTATATCTTTTATACTTTGTTGAACCTAAAAGCGCCCAATCCAAAATTGGCTCTAACTAAAACACATCAAGGTAAAGTACATCACTGAGCATGATCTATCAGGTCACCCTGGTTGCAACATCCAATGAGAGTGAAATTGAGATGAGCAGACAATACATCAAACATATGGACAAGACAAACATATTTTGGTTTTTAGTATTTATCCCTTTTAGCTTCTTAGCTTTTTTATAGCTTTCCATATAGTCATAGATCATCACAATCTAGTATAATTTTTTGTCGTACTATGATTGCTCTATATGGTGAAGCCTCATAGGCCATTTTGACCTTTTGCAGACCTCAATATATCTCTTCTATTTGTGTTGTTGATCACTTTCAATTGCAAATACAAGGCTTGAAATATTATGCAAGACTTGGAAATCCCAAATCTAACTAAGCTCTCTTGACGCATCAATAACTCATAGGATGGCCAACAATCCCCTCCCTAATAAAAGGGGGGAATCTATAAATAAGAAAATAAATGCCATTTCTCTTTTGGCGCCATCTAACCTACCAAGTGCTCTACTCCTCCCCCTCCCAAGGCATGGACTGAATCTTATAATGGTATTATGAGAACTTTGTTTACACGAAAGTCAATTACTAGACTAGATATACTAGACCTATCCATCAATCCCTAGCCAAGCTGTTTTGTGCTCCTTTTCACCTTAAGGATAGCCACTTAATGATTTTTGCACGGGATTGACCACCCATGTTGGATAATTTGAACAAACAGATCATCATTAGCAGGTAATCCAACACAGGCAGATAATCGAACATTTGAACATAGGCAGATAATCAACCATTTATTTCCTTTGCAGACACACACTATAAATTTCTTCTGTTTTCTTCTTTAATGGGATGTAGGTCACGGGTTGTCAAGGAAACTATGTAGGAATGGATGAATGTTACCTGGGCACCAGCTGCGGCCAGTTGCAGGGTCGCGATCAGCCAAGAAAAGCAGCAAGAGGGGTACGGGGCCCTGAGCTTGGGCCGCAGCAAATATTGTCTCGAAATCCTTCAGTGAAGTATCCAGCATGGCTATCGGCATCTCTCTCTCTCTCTCTCTCTCTCTCTGTGTCTAAACTGTAACTAGAGTGACACTTGTAACAGAAGGCACTTGGACGTGCTTAACAAGAGAAGCGCAAGAACAAAGAACAAGGAGATATTCTTCAAGGTAATGGGATGGTAAGGCCCATGAAAAGAGGACTTGAGAAAAGAGAAGCAAAATATGAAAAGAAAAGGAATACAATAATTTTCATGCTTAATAAGAGAAGTAAGATATTCTCTAGAGTGATGGAGTAACAAGGCCCATGGAAAGAGGAGTTGTGAAAAGAGAAGCAATATGTGAAAAGGCCCATCAAAAGAAAGAAATAGAATAAATCCCTACTTTAAAGTACCCATCCTTAGAATAAATCTCTACTTTAAAGTATTTACTCTACTTTAAAGTATTTAGCACTAATTGTAGATTGTGTGACTAGAACTAACCAATGTGATCTTTTTCATCATGCTCAAATTAAGTAGAAAGATAGTTACATTGCGCTATAATGGGCACTTCACAATAGTGGAATCTCACACCGAGACCAAAACTCTAGACCTTTCTAAGCCTCCTAAATATATCCTTGAAAGTTATACTCTTGTTTTTTAAACCACCCAACATAAGCTATGAGTTTTTAATATTGTAAAATCTCGAAACAATGCATCATTATGTGTCACTCTATTGGCACCTCACTGTTACTCTTTTATGAACCATTCATTCATAGCTAGTCCTACTTGATAAAAATGTTGATGTGCCCCAAATTTTTTATTCGAGTGTAATATGATGTATGTCACTTAGCTATAAAAAGAACATTATACAACTCACTTGGATAGAAAAGACCCAATGGGGGATTCTTAAGTGTCATTGTAATAGCCTCTTTTCTCTAGTATCTAAAACTTTTTAGCAATGGATTCCTTTGCTGGTTGGAGGGTGGGTGTCTCTAGGTCAATTCATGGTATCCAATCGTTCAAGATGTTTAACTTTTGGATGAGTTTTGAAAAAAACAAGTTGACCAAGCAAACAAAGAGTAGTGTTTCAAGCCTCCTTTGTAGGGGGTTTAAAAGGTTCATAACCATAACTCTCTAAACTATCCATGCACTTATCTTCATCCATTCTTAACATAACATTTTGCATGTTTGACATGAAAGAAAATGCTCCACTACATAAGGAGTGATCAACTTGAAGAGCTACTCTAAGTTCTCATTGACAAACCTAATAGTTCTTTTCTATTATAATTATTCACTGCTCAAGTTTCCAATCCATCATAGAGAATCTTCTTCAAGTATCAACTTAAAATCTCCATTGTTATTGGCACTATATTTCTTCTTAATCAAAAATTTGAGCTAGAAGGATGGCATGATGATGTTTAAAAAATGATACTATATACGCGTGTGAAAATTGTACCCATGACAAAAGGCCACCAACCATTTAGGATTTTCTTGTATCACTCTTTTCATATGTGTCCCTATTGTGAAATGTCATAAAAATACAAAAATAGTGGTCAAATTCATCATTATTGAGTGTTTAACACTAATATCAATTATGTTAAAGTTAGGTGCTTTAGGGTTTAGTCACACATGGAGCTTATACAAGCACTCTCTTTATGTGGCCTATATGTCATGCAAGGAGATGGCAAGGTGGGACTTGCACCAGCATGTTAAAAACTCTAGCCACCCTTAAGGGCTACATCGATGGGACGTGCAAGGAGATGGCAAGTGGGTCTTTGGCCATCATGTGAAATAATCAACCCACCCTTAAGGGCTATGTCCAATGGAACTTCCAATACGGTATCACATACTAGGCAAGTAACTAAGGGCTATGTCCAATGGAACTTCCAATACGATATCGCATACTAGGCAAGTAACTAAGGGCTATGTCCAATGGAACTTCCAATACGATATCACATATGTCATGCAAGGAGATGGCAAGGTGGGACTTTAGCCAACATGCTAAAAACTCAAGCCACCCATAAGGGCTACATCAATGGCTAGTAGCAACATAAAGCATATTGCGTTGAATTGCAAGGCAAAGAGTTATCGAGGACCCCTTGGTTGGGGGGTCTCAAGGGAGCTACTACAAGGGGGGTCAATAGCCCCCCTGATTCTTGGAGTAGCACCCCCAACCCAATGGTGAAGAGAATATTTCCTAGCTGACTAGGAAATGTTCATAATGTGATAAGTTAGATAGGCTGACCAACCCACCTTCTTGGACTATAAAAGGGAGGCCCCTCCAAAGCCATCAGAGATCTATCTTTCACCCTATCAAAGTTCTTCTAGCTAGTCTTAAGCTCTTCACCTACCATCTATCTAGATTTCTTTCTAACCTTCATAGTAGAAGTGCATGGGTGGACAAATTCACCTTTGTATAATCTTGTTTAGAATCAAAGAATTTTTGTTCATCGCTTATTTGATATGGACTCTCTATTCCTTGCTTAGATTATGTACGTTGTGCTACCTAATTTTTTACAATCCTTTCCTATCCTACATTCCATCTTCTTTGTCTCATACTTAGATATGTTTGGATGAACATCTACTTAAGACTTTTATGATTTGTCACTAAAGGAAACCTTCTTTCTTCCAAAAGATCATATCTTCATAATTCCAAGTCATGAATCACTATAATAATTCTAGTCATATGTACTGTAGTTAGAAAAGTTACTTATAAGAATTTCCTGATTATTATGGTTAGCACTTTGATCTTAGCTTAGTGGATTTTATCATTTCAAGAGTTAAATTTATCTAAGAATACAATACTTCAATTTTTACTCCAAAATTGATTATATTGGTTAGGCCAACTATAATCACATTGAACTATTGATGTATTGGGATGTTGAATCATAGTCATCGCTTTGGGCTATCTAATCACTTTGGGCTCTACAAGACCTCCTCAGCTACATGTTCATTGCTAACAACTTCCCTTACATTGTCCCTTTGTTGCTTCAGTGCCATTACTACAAGTCTTAGTTACATCTTTCAAACAAACATAAGATTCTCAATTATATTATAGTGCAATTGTGTTGTCATGGCTTAAGCATGTCCACTATTGTAATATAGATTTCCTAAGCAAAAACCAATAGTGTCTTCTTCCATAGTTTGACTCCCAAAGTCTTGCACAAAATAAATGCTTTGTATAAGTGGGAGGGGGTGATATGATAAGTGTGTAAGTTTTATAAATAATCTATAAGTGAAGTATCTTATGTGATAGGGAGAAAGGAGGGTGAAAGAAAAAGAGGTCATGAACAACATCGATGGTGTGGAGGAGAAAATGATGTGATGATGGAAGATGGGGGCAATGATTGGGTGGAAAGGTCTTTGCTTCAATCTATCAATGCATCACCATGGCAATCTCATGTTGATTTTGAAGACAATAAGCAAAGAGGGTCAAATAGGGGTTTTATATAGGTTGGGGGTGGTTGCACGACTCAATCTTCACCAAATACTCTTACTTGTTTCTATAAAGGGAATATCTATTTTCATCTAAGGTCTATCCTCTCTTGAACTCTCCCAAAAACTTGGGCTAAATTTTCTCCCTCCTATACCCTCCAAAATCAGGGCTACATGAGACTAGCTCACTCTCAAGGTCTTCATTTTTAGTCTAGAATGCTCATCGCATCATATTGACAAGCTAAACAATTCTAGATTGATTAAATTTTAATGGTAAACACAATTGTACTATCCATATTTTTGTTGTAAGACATCTCATTTTTCTCATGTTATAGAAAGCTAGATTTAATTTTCATCGAACCTTATGACTGTTATGCTTAGTACAAACAACTTGTAGTTCACGTCTTTATATTAGTAGAAGAGTAGTGTGAGGGGCGCATTACATGTAGAAGTCTCAACAAAGAAAGGTGAGAAGGCTCAAAAGTTAAAATTGTTAATACAACTTGAAGTAGAACTCAAGTTCAAAATCAAAACACAAAGTTTACAATGCAAACCAAGAGGTCCTTGACTAGTTAGACTAGTCTACTGATCCATGCCGAGTGAGCATACCAAATCAAGAAAGTATGAAACTCCTTAATCATATGAAAATTAGTCAAAACTTGTAATGTTCTCTGCAATTTACTATAGATAGGTTGCAATAGCATTTCATGCCATGCTCAACCAAGCATTCTATAGTATCTAACAAGGCTACACAGTAGGTTGGAAATACTATAGCTCGAAGGTAAAGTTTTTCCATAGCAATGTAATCAATCCATGTGTTGATGTCAAAGAATAATGGTGGTAGTCCATCCTCACAGGGAGTCCGTGGCTATTGTAAGAGCTTAAAAATGAGGTGGATATGATTGCAAGTCATTAAGAATATTGAATGTGGACAATTTGTGAATATTTTGAGGAAACTATTGGAAGAGGGATGTAGATTTGGTGCACAGATCGGATGCCATAAGCGCGCGTAGTGAGCGTTAGAAGGTCCCCAAGAACAAAAGAACTCTACTTTTTCCACACAAATCAATGTAGAAAGCTTGCACGACATGAACAAGAGACGAATTGGGTGCAATCTCCCCCCATGCCTTGTGTGAGTGCTCCACAAAGCATGTATTTCATATATTAATCATCTTCAAGCTCAAATAATAGCCCAAATTACAAAATAGCACCCTTTAGCTTTTGAGTTTGCTTTTGTGCCAAATAGAGAAGTAAAGCTAATGGGTGCCCAAGAAGTCAGCAGGCATACCCAAATACAATGTCCAAATACAAATATCTAAATCGTGCACCTATGTGCATACAAAAATAATAAATAAATATCAAGCGCCTTGATAAATAAGTGTGACAAAATATAGGCGCCATGCCTAAGGTATGCGCCCATCAAAATATTGACGATAACTTGAATACACGCTATCCTCCAATGCTTCCCACTGCCACCGCTGCTATCTCTACACATCAACTGAAGCATTCACAATCGTTAGTAGAATAATACAATTAAACCGACAAAAGTGAATACCTAGCAGTCTTTAGCTACATAAATAAATTGGTTAGAAATCAATCCTAACCTTAATTTATCACGAGTGCGCACTCTAAACTCATAAACATTTATTAATTTAAATATGTATTTTGCGGAATCACCTGCTATGGAATCACCCATGTACACATAAAATTAACAAAACGCCCGAAAAGGATAGGCGTCCCCATCAACTTCTCGCACAAAGAATCCACTTTGTGTATGAGCCCCAGTAATAAAATCTTACGGAATTCACCGTAAAACCTCACGGAATCCACCATGGCACGGAATCCACCGTGAAATATGCCTCCTGGCATCAAAATTATATATGCTGCGCTACTTTAACATCATGGTCACTTGCATACCTTCTTAGATAAAGGCAATAGAGCACATCTGCTCTTTGATTGGAGTAGCAAAAGGGAGAATAGGCCAACTCATCTACTTTGAGAATGCAAACCAAACGACCCAACCAAATGGCCTCCTTGCAAGCCTCGGCTGCAACATACTCGGCCTTTGTAGTAGAAAGGGCCGTGCATTTCTGCACCCTGGACATCCAAGAAACAGCACCTTCAACATAGGTGAAGACATAGCCGGAAGTGGACTTCCTACTATTTGCATGTCCTGCATAATCAGAGTTAGTGTACCCCACGACTCCTGTATCCTGACTGCCATAGCATATGCACATACGTGCAGTGCCCTTCAGGTACCTCATGATACCCTTTACGGCATCCCAATGCTTCTTGCCAGGTGTAGCCATATAGCGTGCCACAACACGAAATGCAAAGGCAATATCTGGACGAGTGGCTATCATGGCATACATAAGACTACCCACTGTGGATGCATAGGGAATCTTGGCCATCTCGGCCCTTTGCTCATCTGTTTATGGACAATCAAGGATTTTATGAATGTACTCCCTCTGTGACAAGTAGAGGAGTCCTTGATGCCTATCGCATCTAATATGCATACCAAGTATGTGAGAGGCCTGTCCCAGATCTTTGATCTCAAAGCTCTTCTTGAACTGAGCCTTAAGAGCATCTAGCTAATCATGAGCTTTCCTTGCTATCAGCATATCATCCATATAGAGTACCAAAATCAATAAAGAACCATCACAGTTTTCTTCGTGTAAAGTCACGGATCCATAGCACTCTTGTTGTAGCCCTGTGACTGCATAAAGGCATCAAACTTATGATACCACTCACTAGGTGCCTGCTTCAAGCCATAAAGGCTTTTCTTCAATTTGCACACTAGGTGCTCCCTGCTAGGTTCTGCAAAGCCCTTAGGCTGCTCCATATAAATCTCATCATGCAAGTCCCCATGTAAGAAAGCCGTCTTGACATCCATCTGGCATAAATCCAAGTCAAGCTGAGCAATCAAAGCTAAGACTAAGTGCAGGGTGGTCATCTTAACCACAGGAGAAAAGACCTCTTTAAAGTTCACTCCATGCTCCTGCTTAAAACCCTTTGCTACCAGTCTAGCCTTTATGCCGGCTTGGGGTGTCCAGGGGTACTTTTCAGCTTGTATACCCACTTGCATGGCAAAGCCTTCTTACCCTCAGGGAAAGCATTTTCATTCCCTTCAAAGACATATGGCCCAAATGCGCATGCCAAAGAGATACATGTGGGATAGAACCCACAGAAAAAACATGATCAAGGGAAGAAGTGAATACAATCAAGGGATAGAGGATGCCAGCCTTGGTACCTCTCACAATCACAAGTCTGCCACGACTGATCTTCCATGCAGAGTCTCCAAAAGATACATGATAACCTACGTCATCAAGCTGTCTAGCTGACATGAGACTGTGTATCAAAGTAGGTACATGACGTACATCCTGCATAACAAAACTGCTGCCAGAAGGAAACTGTAGCCTAACATCACCAATGCCCACAATGTTGAGAGAGCTGTCAACACCCAAGCGCACAGAACCCGAAACAGTATGGTATGAATGAAACCACTCTCGGCAAGGTGTCACATGAAAGGATGCACCTAAGTCCAAGAGCCAACATTGTGCATACATAGAGTGCATCTCTGTCATCTGCGAAGCACTAGAAGAAGCTGCAAGGATATAATCATCATCATCAGCATCCTCAGGCTGCATAACATTGATCTCTTCAATTTTAACACTGGACTTTACAGACACTATGCTGCGATGATCAGAAGACTTATCCTGCACTTTGTCTTTCCCCTTATCTTTGCGCCTTTCATTGCGCAGTTCATGGCATTGTGGCCTAATATGGCCCTTTTTCCTACAATGGTGACAAGTAACATCTGCATTCCTGCCACGGGATTTGCTATGTGATTTCCCACGAGACTTGGACCGAGATTTCTAAGAATCCCATCCACGGCCACTACCACTGCCATGCTTTCCATATCCATCATTCCTGCCTCTAACTGTCATAGCATGCGACACACGAGAGGCATCCAAATTCTTACGGTTAACCTCTTCCTGCAGAAGAGCACTCTCAACATTAGATAATTTCAAGGTAGCAGCAAAGGCACATAATGCAGTGCAAAATACATCCCATGACTCATTAAGAGTACCAAGCAAGAAAAGAGGAGTGACATCCTCTGCAAAAGTGATGTCCTGCGAAGTCAAGTTCTTGAGTATAGCATGGAACTGGCTCAAGTGAGCAGACATGGTCACATTCTCCTTCATGTGTAGATCCATAAGCTGCTTCAGCCAATACATTTGACTCGCTGGACTTTTCTTATCATAGGGATTCTTGATTTTATCCCACAACTGCCATGCACTCTGTTCTTCCTCAAATACATTGTAATGAACCTGTTCTGTGAGAGATAATACAATAGTGGACTTGCATAACTCATCAAGCTCAAACCATTCCTCATCTGGCATAGTTGCAGGCAGCTGCTCCGCTGAACCTCAATGGTTTGATCTGTGATTTCTGCACCAACACCTGCCAAATCTGGCTCTTCCAATAAGAGTAATTTGTACCATCAAGCTTAGTGATGTTGAAAATAGCATGATCAGTGGACGAACTTGCCATAATGCACGCTGGAAGACTGTAGACAATTCAAAATTGCTTGTTGTTTACTACAGGAAATGACCAAAAAATCACCAAAATCAAGAGAAAATGGAGAAAAAAGTGTAATTAAAGTTGTTTTCCACCAAGTACTAGTGAAAGTACATCATTTCAGAATATTTCAGCATGAAAAATCCATGTCAGTCCGGAGTTATATGCTCGCTGTAATAAATGACAGCAGGGTACTATGAGAGTCAATGGCTGACCAAATCACTACACCAAGTCAATAAATGATAGCGAAGACATGACCAGCCATAAATGGGCATAAATTAGCACCAAACAGTCATCAAGACACTGAGCAAACACCCAAACATGTCACCAAAGCATCCGTCAGTGAGAGTAGGCATACCCCTTGGATAGTAGGGCAAAGTATACATAGCACTGGCAAGACCTGACACCAGTAAGTGTATGCTCACAAGAGTGCAAAGCCTATGCTCAGGTCAAAAGCAACTCCAAGATATCAGTGCATGAACCATGCAACATTTAAGTGTAAGAGATCCCAAAGTCTCAAGTATCTGCAAGATGCTCAAATAGCATAAACCTCCTGCTCAATGTCAGTCGAACATACAAGATGCTCCCACTGGCACAAAAGGTAGATAAACTAGCTTAACAGCTCAATCAAACCAAGTCAAAGTACCAAAGACAGGTAACCAAGACAATGCCTCAATAGCATCCCAAGAGCATGACGGCTACAAAGCAACTGTAGGTAGCATCCATGAGCAAGACATACATCCCAATAAATATCTCTGACAACCAAAATGACATCCAATACAAATTTTCAGAATAGCAAATGAGAATCCAAGCCAAGTCTTCAGAGAGCACTTGGATCTGGTTTCTTTTGGAAGCTTGAGCTTATTTCAGCCTGTACTTATTGACATTGGCCTATGCTTGACAGTGGCCAGTGCTTTGATAGTTATATGCTCCTTGGGTACATGCTTACCCGACGCCTACGGCTTGATGCATTTGTCTTGGCACAGTGTACCATGTACTTGTTGTGAAGGGTGTCACTAGAAGATAGTGTGTGAACTTCTCTACGACGAACATCATGGCTAGCCCTTCCCTCTCCATTGTGGAGTAGTTCATTTCTATCTTAGTGAGTTGTCTGCTAGCAAGCTCAATAGATAGTCAAGGTTATATTCACCAAGTTGGCATAGCACTGGCCCCATAGCAAATTTTGATGCATCAATGTGCACTTGAAAGATAATGGACCAATTTGGGGCTCTTAAGATAGGAGTTGAAGTTAGAGCCTATTTAAGCCTTTCATAGGCTTGCTGACATTCTTGGGTCCACTTGAATACTATTAGTAGCTTATACAAGGGTCTAGGAATCAATGCATAATTCGGTACAAACCGTCGATAGTATCATGTGTGGCCTAAGAAACATTGAACTCCCCTAAAGTTGGTTGAAGGGGGAAGGTCTACAATCACCTTGAATTTAGAAAAGTATGTGGCTATCCCATTCCTCGACACAACGTGCCCTAAGATGCAACCATGCTTTAGCCAAAATTGGCACTTTAGGGAGTTCAGACCGTATTGCTGACACCGTTTAAAGACTATTCACAATTTTTCCAAGTTCTCTTCATAGTTGGTGTGGATGCATAGGCCATCGATAGAGACTTCCAACCATTTCCTGAGAATGTCCTTGAGAATGGCACATGTGAGGCATTGGAAGGTATCAGCCGCATTAGTTAGTCCAAATGGCATGACTATATAGGCAAACACCCCCATTTAGTGGCAAATGTCTTGTGCTACCTATCATCTGGATGAACTTGCACTTGCTTGCAACCTGAGAAGCCATCCACAAAGCGATAGGCTTCCTTTCCTACCACTCTCTCTAGCACATGCTCCATGTATGGTACCGAGTAATTGTCTCACTTGGTGGTTGCGTTGACCTTCTTATAGTTTATGCACACTCGAATCTTTCCATTCTTTTGCATGACTATGACTATGGGTGACACCTAGTCCATATGCTCTATCCCATAAATGAATCTTGCCTTCAATAGCCTATCAATCTCCTCTTTTATGGCATGTGCATACTTAGGATTCCTTGCATATGGTCATTGCTTGATCGGTGTTTCATTAGGGGTCATGGTAATGTTGTGAGTCACAATACTTGGATCTATTCCCTTCAGCTAATCTAAGGACCATGCAAACACATTGTCAAATTCCCCTAGGAGATTTATGAGATCATGCTTCTCCTTCTCAGTCAGGTTGTCCACTATGTGCATGGGTTGAGGCTTGTCCTCCCCTCCTACTAGATTAACCTCCTTAACCTTGGTTGGTCCACTAGCTTGCCCTTCCCATTTGGCTCCTACCAACACCACTATTCTATCACCTTTTTTGCACTTCATGAAGTGCTTGGGTAGGCCCTAGGGTTTCTTTTGCCATTCATCTTCTGAAGACTTTGACTATTTTCTTTTCTCCTCCCTTAGCCTTCTGCGCCTTAGGTGGACTTGATGATCCCCCTTGGTGCGTCGGGTGTCCCAGGTGGTCGAGGTATCTCGAGATCACTATAATAGCTCACAACTCTAAAGCTAACTCTACTCCAAATAATGGTGTGGTGCAAGGACAAGCTAGTCCCACTAGCTCATAATCTACCACCTCGAGACATTCTAACCAAGCTCGATCGCAATCTACCTTGGCAACTCCTTTGCTCATTCGAATCATGTTGACTTATCAGGGTTTAGTGTCCACTTTGATTTGCTCAATCACTCTTCCCTTAATGTCATATTCTATGGTCTTTTCTTCCTCTTTCCTCTCCTCATCGTTGATGGAACATCAATCTTTGTACTTGTTGTCAGAATCCTCATACTGGGACTGTATGTTGCTAGTAGGGTTCCTATTTTTCTGAGCTCTGCTACACTTATCATGAGAGTTCAATTATAGGATAAATTTAGATCATGCACCATAGTCCATTTCCACTCTCTACTTTTCATAAGATCCTTGAGAGGATTTAAATTGGCAGTTGGGTTATCTGCAAGCTGACTTGACATGTACTCGAGGATATTGTGGAGTTATGATTTATTGTCTAGGGCACGATAAGTGATTGGTGTTAGTTGACCCATGGAACTCCTGGCTAGCATGCACAAGGGTATTATGGGTAGGTTAGAAGTGAGGGAAATCTTAGATTTTCTAGATGAGTCTACAACTTTCCTGGATCTACCCTCATCCTTTGAGAACGGGAGATCAATGGTTGCCAATATGTGCATCCAGTCTCACTCATCCTCAGGGCAGGGAATGTTCCTAGCGGGGCCAATTGGGAGAAAATTTGAGCTTGTGGGGTGGAGGATAATCTTGCGGGGAAGGGAAAAAGATAGGTGCATGTGGCCACCCTCTTAGGAGGGGAAAGGGGGGAACCTACTGGAAGGTTCTCTCTCTCTCTCTCTCTCTCTCTCTCTCTCTCTCTCTCTCTCTCTCTCTCTCTCTCTCTCGCTCTCTCTCCTTGCAGCATGCCAGGGCATCAATGCCTCCTATCCCCTTACGATGGGGGGGTTATAGTGGGGAGAGAAGGTATTATTTTGGGGGGGGGGGGGGGGCAGGGATGGGGAGAAGGTGGAGTGGTGGTGTCTCCCCCCACCCACCATATGTCACTGTGGCGCATGGCGATGGGGGACTTGCAGCCTCCTAGTTGGCTACGGACTGGAGGGAGCCGTGGTGGTGGTAGGCCCGTGGCCTCCCCCCTCATCATCATCGAGTACCTCCTCCTCGTCTTCTTCCTCCCCATTGGCATCATCACACCGTCTCCCCCCTGCCACCTATTCGATGATGATGGGGGGGGAAGATTGAAAAAAAAATTCAATTACTTTTAATGATTAAGGAAGGGGAGGAATTCCTATGCGGGACCTCACGGGGATATTACATCCTTTCCCCATTAGGGAACTCGAGTTGTCCTCATCTGGGAAGAACTGGGGATTTCATTCTGGAACCTGTGGGTTAGGATCCATCACACATTCGTTGTGACACTCTGACCACTCATAAGCATGCGATCTTTTAGAATAACAACTTATTGTATTTGATATATCTGCGTCTAGATTACAAGAGAAAAGTTTATGGTAATTACATCTCATGAATATCTTCTAGGTTTTTCCTAGGTATCTGATAATTTCTTGGTAGGTTCTAGATCACTATCAATCTAGATGCAAAGCTTGTACAACTTTATTTCTTATAAGTTCAAGTTATCTTTGAGTCTTGTTGGGACAATTGACGTGGATATGTCCAATGTTGTGGCACTTGGAGCATTGGTGTTTAGGGTGCTTTGGACATTCCCTTTTGAAATGACCTAACTCCTCACAATAGAAACAATACACAACTTTATCATTTGGGGTCACAAGATTCCTGGTTGTCTTTGGCAGAATTTTCTTCTTCAGACCAAATTTTCCTAGGATCCTTTTTGCAGACCAAAGTGGTCCTTTACCTTGGAAAATCTGTTTCTGGACTGTCCTCTTTTTTTATTTGAACTGAGGTCCATGGACAATCGGCTTTGCTTGTAATACCAAAGAATTCTCCCAAGCTTTGATATTCTAGTAAGAGCCAATCTATATTACTTGATAAGAAATAACTTAAGAGAAATTCATTGCAAGTTATAACTGTCATTCCTTGCTAAAGTATCTCTGATCACTTGTAAATTCTAGGCACAAATTTTATGCAGCTCATATTACTCGGGTTAAATGTAGTTACAAGAGTAAGGTTTATTCCAATACAAATTGTATTACATGTCAGTAAAATTTTCTAGGATTTCTAATCATCGTGAAGAGGTGTAGGGGGTTCTAGGTCTTCATCTTCATCTAATTATCCAAAGACTGCATTGTGTAGCTTCGTTTTCTTGGAGGTCCACTATCTTTTGGACTTAAGTCAAGGCAATCTACTTGGACGTGCTCTAGCTCATTGTAGTGGAAGCATTGACAGTAGGGACATCTCCTATGGATGTGCCCTATCTCTTCGCACGTGTGGCATCTCTTGCCTTGATCTTGGGAATCATCTTTGTCACAATTGCTTGGTTTAAGTTCTTGGATGATTGGCTTTGCTAGAAGTAATGTATCTTGCAAGTCTGTTGGATGCATTGCTTCAAGACAATGGTTCATAGGAGTGTTCAAGCCATGGCAAAACTTGGATACTTGCTGTGCAATATCCATAGGTGGTGCATATTTTAGTAGGGTTACAAACTTTGATTAGTAGGCTTCCAAGGTTAATTAAGAATTCATTCATCCTCAAAGTTTGGTAGGTTGGCGAAAGGTATTGTCCGCTTACAACATCTTTCAGCTGAGCCCAAGTGACACCAGCTTTAGAAATACCTTGATCCTTGCACCATTGCTTTCACTATATTCAATCTTGGCCAACTAACTTAAGTTTGGCTATCATTGCTTGATTGGCAGAAGCAGTTCTTGAAGTAGAGAAATAATCATTCGTCGACTCAATCCATATCTCCACTTCTCCTGCGATGTCTATTCCTTTTCCACCAAACTCGAGTGCCTTAATCTGCTTGAGAAGGAAATTCTTCTCTTGCACGTCAGCATTTGTGGGTTTAGAAGTGGCCTGACAATCAAGCCATACCACTTCGATTATTTTGTTTAGGATATTTCTACAAACCATACATTAATCAACCACACCTCATTACGAAGTTTCGCTCTAATACCAATTGTAACGAGCTATCCATACACGTTTTTAGCGGTCCATTGAGAGACGATTCTAAGCGACACCACTCAGCACTCCTATGGAATGTTACGGGGTTGTCGCCTAGGGTTTCTTGAGCTCTGCCTCGCAAAGGAACGTTCATGGCCAAACCCACTGGGATCGACCTGAAATTTGGATTCTAGTGGTCGAGGTCTCCTGATAACATTCTAACGTCAAGTCTTGGACATTCTACTTTATGCAGAGATACCTTATCCAAAGCAGATCCATGCCGCACTTGGTTCAAAGAGAATGGGAAATGAGAGAGATGTGTCGCTCAACCTCTCTACCTATAGAGTATAGTCCCATTCTGGTCCCCTAAAACGGTATGAATCGGGGTTCTAACTTAACAATCCCTATAAAACCTAGTGAGAAGCCTCCCAATTCTCTGGGGCCACCCTGCCATATGACAGACCTTCTGCCCACCCACTTCTCTCAATAGGCATTTTAACCTTTGTCTCCTACCCATATAGGAGAAATTATATATCCCTTCTTCCCTGCAGAAGTAACTGGTCCAAATCACATGGCACCACAAATTCCATCCTTAATCTAAAATAGGATCTTCCAATGCCATAGACATTGGGCCCATGGCAATCCTCACCTCTATTTCAGACTAGGCAAGGGGTGTCTAGAGCTCCACCTAGCCCACAAGTGGCCTAGAAGTGAAGCATCATTTCCGTGGTTGGCCTTTTCACCACTTGACCTTCGGTCCATGAATCGAGCAGTGCCCTTCTCAGATTGATCCGCGATGCGATCTTGGAGGTGATCCACCCATGAAAAATATCATTTCCTTAATTAATCCAGTTAAGAATCAAGCACAATCAAGGCAATTAGCCTAATATCATCTTCCAAGAAAACATTCCTTTATCCCCATATCAATTTGTCATCACAAATCCCACCCTGAATTTACCATCAATCACAAGCACTTGGAATAATCATCCAAACCACAAACCAACGATCAATTGAATGTAAAAGCATTTAGGGTGTTGTTTGATCAATCAACAAAATCAATTATATCTCTTTCAAAAAATGCAATAATAGTCGCGATAACATTTTCATTGCATATTTGCTCTCCTCCTTGGGATCCAAGAGTGATACCTTGCAAAATTTTACTTAACACTTTGGCTAAGACATATGTTAAGGTCTCATACAACTGTGCAAGATGTAAATTCTATTGATCACTTATATTGATCGGTAATTCCAACCTTCTTCCCAACAAGTATAAAAGTATCAGTTTTTCCATTGACTTAGGGTTTCTTGATCCTTGAGCTCTCCACTATCCTTTGAGGCCTAGAGTTGTTGTTTGCATCTAGCCCAACCCCGAATTGGATTGGTGAAAGTCGTAGTTATCAGATGGATCTCAAGGCATCTTAGTTTTTAATCCTTATGATCATTGTTTGTACTAGCTAAGCACAACATCAAGATTCCCAATCTATCAAACATGAGCTATCAGTTCATGATATTAGCTAGAGCTTGGGCAAAGGTCTAGAGCTTCGAAAATGATTCTCTTTTAGACTAAGTTGCTTGCCATGCAATCCATTGAAAGGGAAGTGGAACCCAGGAGGAAGAAGCTTGGCGGTGAGAGCTATGGCAGATGGAGAGCAAGAGCAAGAGAGAGAGTGAAACTCAAAGTGGGAACTCCAACAATCATAATGTGTGGCCGGGCCTTCCTTTATTCAAACTGTCACTAAAAGAATAAAGAATAAGTGACTGTGATAGGCACCTGCCACTTGCAGTGTGCAATGACTGGTACTATCAGTGTAGTAATACACGGGTGGCTAGGAGGAGGCACCTTTACCCCCAACAACCTCCCACTTAAAGGTGAATCTGCCCTAGTGAGAGAGAAAAAAGAAAAGATAGTACAACATGTACACATGTACAACAGGATGAGGAAAAAGATGTCATCTCATCCAATGCCCATCAATCTCCTGAGGAAGGCAAAGTGCTCTGTAGTGAGGCTCTTCATGAGCAAGTCTGCAGGATTCTGCTTAGTCGGAATCTTGACTAGGTCAACAGACCTGTCCTCAACGACCTTGCGAATGAAGTGATACATCACCTCAATATGTTTTGTTTTCGCATGGAAGACCAGATTCTTGGCCAACTGAATGGCACTCATAGAATCCGAATGCAGTGTAGGTATAGCATTTGTCATACCAAGGTCTGCAAACAATCAAATGGCCTAACCAGATAGCCTCCTTGCAAGCCTCTGTGGCTGCAATATACTCGGCCTCTGTATAGTAGAAAGGGTCATACACATCTGCACCCTGGACATCCAAGAGATAGCCCCTCCAACATAAGTGAACACATAGCCAGAAGTGGACTTCCTACTATCTGCATGTCCTGCATAATCAGATTCAGTGTACCCCACGACTCATGTATCCTAGCTGCCATAGCAAATACACATATATGATGTGCCCTTTAGGTACCTCATGATACCCTTCACATCATCCCAATGTTTCTTGCCATGTATAGCCATATAACGTGCCACAACCCCAACTGCAAAAGCTATATCTGGACGGGTGGCTATCATGGCATACATAAAACTACCCACGGTTGATGCATAGGGAATCTTCGCCATCTCGGCCCTTTGCTCATCTATCTGCAGACAATCATCCTGTGAAACCTTCACATGAGAAGGTAATGGACCACCAATAGGCTTAATATCCTGCATACGGAAGTGCTCAAGGACTTTATGAATGTATTCCTTTTGTGATAAATAGAGTAGTCCTTGAGATCTATCGCGTGTAATGCACATATCAAGTATATGAGAGGCCTATCCGAGATCTTTCATCTCAAAGCTCTTCTTAAGCTGAGCCTTAAGAGCGTCTAGCTCCTCATGAGTTGTCCCTGCTAAAAGCATGTCATCCACATAGAGTACCAAAATTAGTAAAGAACCGTCATGGGCTTTCTTCGTGTACAAGCACGGATCCATAGCACTACGACTGTAGCCCTATGATTGCATATGGTACCATTCCCTAGGGCATGCTTCAAGCCATATAGACTCTTCTTTAGCTTGCACACTAGGTGTTCCTTGCTAGGGTCTGCAAAGCCCTTAGGCTACTCCATGTAAATCTCATCATGCAAGTCCCCATGTAAAAAAGTCATCTTGACATCCACCTGGTACAAGTCCAGGTCAAGCTGTGCAACCAAGGCCAAGACTAAGCATAGGGTGGTCATCTTGACCATAGGAGAAAAGACTTCATCAAAGTCAACACCATGCTCCTGCTTAAAACCCTTAGCAACCAATTGAGCCTCGTATGCTAGCTTGGGGTGTCCAGGGGTACTTTTCAGCTTGTACACCCACTTGCATGGCAAAGCCTTCTTACTGCGAGGTAAGGAAACCAAATCCCAAGTCTGATTCTTATGCAATGAGTCAAGCTTGGACTGCATATCCCTCTCCCAAGAGTGACAATCACGCCTGTGCATAGCTCATCATAAGTGAGAGACTCTCTTGCATCTGTAACAAGTACATAATCCATAGAGGGCACAAAACGTCGTCTATCTCTAGTAGAACACCTCAACCCAAGCTCTGTTGCCTGATCGACATCCTGTCTAACATCAGCATATCTAACATCTAGGCCATGAGCATCATGTGATGCTGCACACTGTCTAGTTGGCCGTGGAGCGGGCTGAAAGGGAGCAGGTGGCTCCTCCTGAAAGATAACTCTGCATACCTCAACCACATTCTCAGGCTGCATATGCATTTTGTCCTCATGAAAGATGACATAATGGCTACGGATCACTTTCCGCGCTTGTGAATCCCATAGACAGTAACCCATCTCTCCTACATCTCCATAGCCAATGAAAATGCATTTGACACTTTTAGGATCCAGCTTATTGCGTTTGTCCTTGGGCACATGGCGAAATGCCTCACATCCAAAGGCACGCAAATGATCATAAGAGGGGGGCTTGCCTGCCCGTACCTCCTCTACAACTTGAAAGTTAATGCCATTGCTAGGCGACTTGTTAATGAGATGCACTGCAGTAGTAATTGCCTCAGCCCAAAAGTGTTGCGGTAAGCCAGCCTGGCTAAGCATGCTATGAACCCTTTCTTGAATGGTCCTATTCATCGTTCAGCCATACCATTCTGGGGTGAGGTATAAGGAGCGGTCAACTGACGCTTAATACCCCGCTCATCACAAAATTGCTCAAAAGCACGTGATACATACTCACCCCCATTATTTGACCTTAGGCATTTTAGCCTTTTCCTAGCCTGGTTCTTTGCCAATGCAAGCCAATGCTGAAATGTGTCTAAGACATCGGATTTTCTCTTTATGGGATAAGCCCAAACCTTACGTGAGTAATCATCTATGAAAGTAACAAAGTACTTTGCCCCACTGAGTGACTGATAGGGTATGGGCCCACATATATCTCAGTGCACAAGGGCCAAGGGCTCACCCATGCGTTTCTTACCAAACTTTTTATGCATATTTCTAGTTTGCCTACCATACAAAAAATGATCACAAGAATCAAAATGCAAAGATTCAAAAGGCAGAAGATACTGCAAAGCACGAAGCATTTTCATTCCTTTAAGGGACATATGCCCCAAATGAGCATGCCAAAGGGATACATGGGGGATAGAATCCATAGACAAAACATGATCCAAGGTAGCTCTAGATACAAGTAAGGGATAAAGGCTGCCAGACTTAGCACCTCATGCAAGCACAAGCCTGCCACGAGTAATCTTCCATGGAGAGTCTCTAAAGGACACAAAATACCCTGCATCATTAAGTTGTCTAGCTGACATAAGGCTACGAGTCAATGTAGGTACATGACGTACATCATGCAAAACAAAGGAACTGCCTAAAGGAAACTACAGCCCTAACATCTCCAATGGCCACAATGTCAAGAGACCTATCATCACCAAGATGCATAGAACTAGAGATGGTACGATAGGTATGAAATCAATCTCTACAGGGTGTCACATGAAATGACGCACCCGAATCCAAAAGTCAGCATTGCGCATACATAAAATGTATCTCAAAAGCCTATAAGGCATCGCATGAAGGAGCTGCAAGTATGTAATCCTCATCTGAATCAGTGGCCTGCATGACATTAACCTCTTCTATCTTCACACTGGACTTTCCAAGTACAATACTGTGCTCAAAAGACTTTTCTTGCACTTTTTATTTTCCCTTTTCCTTGCACTTATCATCACGCATCTTATGGCACTGCGGCCTAATATGTCCTGCTTTCCCACAATAATGACAAGTAAGATCAAACTTCTGTCCACGGGACTTACTGCGACCACATGACTTGGACTTGGACTTCTGAGAGTCCCTGCCCTTATGATCATTATCATGCCTGCCATGTCTGCCACCTCTAATGTTCAATGCATGTGAAGAGCAGGAAGCATCATTGTTTCGCCTGTTGATTTTATAAATCAATAAAGCACTCTCAACATCTTTGATTTTCATCCCATCAAGCTTGTTCATGCATATGGTAGTACGAAAGACATCCCATGATTTAGGCAAGGTGCCAAGCAGAAACAACAGGTGCAAGTTGTCTTTGAACTCAATACCCTGTGACAATAGACTCTTCATGATAGCATGAAACTGACTGAAATGAGATGATAGGGAGGTCACATCCTTCATGCGAAGGTCCATTAACTACTTCAGCCAATACATCTATGATGCAGGACTCTGCCGCGCATAGAGCTCCTTAATCTTCTCCCATAAATCCCATGCACTCTAATTCTCATCTTCAATAACATTATGATGGATCTCTTTTGAGAGTGACAAGATAATGGTAGACTTGCATAGCTCATCAACTTCCATCCAAACATCATCATCCATATCCTCAGGTTTAACACCCTTGAAATGCAAGGGTTTAATTTGCAATTTTTACACCAAACATCAATATGCCAAAGAGTGTTTGACGTGTCTGAAGGAAGGTCAACCACTTGATAGGGATAGGATGCAAGATCATCCTGTATTACCACTTGAACCATTTCAAAAATGGGGAATTGACTTTGTCAGGCCCATCAAACCAACAGCTAAACGGATAGGTAATAGATACATTTTGGTTTGCACTGACTATGCTACAAAGTGGGTAGAAGCTCAGGCATTAAAGGGTAATAAAGCAGCAAGTGTGGCCAAGTTTTTATACTCTAACATTATGACCAGATTTGGTTGTCCTATTGAGTTAATTAGTGATCGGGGAAAGCATTTCTTGAATCAAGTGATTAGAGAACTGACTATTAGGCATATGATTTTGCACAATAAATCTACTCCGTATCACCCTCAAGCTAATGGTCAAGCTAAAAGTTCCAACAAGATTTTACTCCCCCTCTTGAAGAAAATTGTCCAGGATAACAGGGAGGATTGGGATATTAAACTTGATTCAGCATTATGGGCCTTCAAGTTAGCATATAAAGTTGCAACAAGGTTTACACCTTTTAGGCTAGTTTATGGTTTGGAAGTAGTGGTTCCTATGGAATTTGAGAGTTATTGTTATGTACAAGATGGATCCTGAAGAATTAGTGCATCATATACTAGAACAACTTTTGAAATTGGAAGAGGATCAAATATTAGCAGCTTATATTACAAGTGTCACACAACAGAGGAGACAGACATGGGTTAATAGACATGTCAATAAGAAAATTTTTCAAGAGGGAGACTAGGTTGTAGTATATAACTCTCGCCTTGGCAAGTTTCCCGGTAAGCTAAAACTCGGGTATGCAAGTCCCTTTGTCATTTTCAAGGATATGGGTCAGGGTACTTTTTTGTTGCAGGACTTGCAAGGAAAGGTTTTACACCGTGTAGTGAATGGGTTTAGGCTTAAGAGGTTAGTACAACCCTATTATTCAAATGTTCATGTTATCATTCAAAATGGGACAAAGTAATCAGTTATTGGTAGTCACATGTGTGAATGGTCTTAATCCTATGATGTTGAGGTGACACCTGGCACAAAACAAGGTGGATTGAGAGAAGTCTTGGACTTTGGCATGCAAATGGAAAAGGGCATGTGTTCTTTTGGGGTTTTCTCTCCTTCTCCACTCTCGACTCATTCTCAGCCTGCAACTCTCACTGCCATGATACATACTTGTCGCTCTTCAACTCAAAAGCTGTCCATGACCAAGCATGGCCACCAAAAGGATGACGATGATGAGCTCTATGTGGCCAGTGATGACGGTAGGTTGGTGCAGCAAGGAGACGAAGAGGTAACACCACCGAAGGCTCCACCTTTTTCCAGTCCTAGTGCTGTTGGTACTCCCTTCGTGGACTCCACCTTGTATTTGAATGTTGAGACAGAGGTTCATCGGTCATGGTTACTATGATTATGCTCATTTTCCATGGGATCATTGGGCATTGAATGTGCATGCCTCCATACAGATGGATATTTTGAGGCACTCAAATTGCAAAATTGCAAGTCGTCTTGAGTTGACTCATGCCATTGTCAGTCAAGTGTTTTCACTTCCTATGAATGATAATCCGATTGCATATCCATGCACGGAAGACCATATGCATTATGTTTTCGGTGACCTAGTAAGGCCCATGAATGTTTATGTGTTAAAATGCATTGATGGTGTCAAGAAATTGCAATTGTGTTGGTTTATGGAACGCTTTATGATGTTCATCAAGACAGATAGCATTGCTAGAGATAATTATGGGATTCTTTACTATGGGATACTTTATGATGTTCATCAAGACAGATAGCATTGCTAGAGATACTTATGGGATTCTTTACTATGCAGAGAATTTAGGGATGCTGAATTGGGCAGGCCTTATGTTTGAGAGGCTTATGGCTAACATTAAAATTTCAAAAATCAAGAAGGTTTTTCAGAAATCTCAAATGGGTTGTTTTCTAGCAGGATTGTATGATCATGCACTGGTCTTGTATCTAGAGCTTACAGTTGAGTATTTGTTGAAAATGGATGTTACTTCTTTGACAGAAGATGCAGTGGAAGTTGATCATAAAGTTGATGTTTCTCATGAGCTTAAAAATGTCAATGATGCTCATGATATGTTTGATGGTGAGGTTGAAAAACATGCTATTTATCGTGACTTGAAATAGGTTGGATATGATGAGGCATATGCCAAGCATGTGGCTTCTGAATTTGTTAAGGGAGACCATAGAGATGCAGGTATTAAAGATGTACTTCATGTTGGTAAGCAGTATGATGGGGATGCTTCTAAAATGAATGGTAATTTTTATGCAAAGAAAAAGCATAAAATTGGGAAGATATGGTTGAGGAGTAAGTCTGCATCAGAGGAGAAAAAGTAAGATGCTAATCTTGATGCTCGGAATCATCTTGGCAGTGACTTTGGTGATCAGCATGTGGCTGAAGGTCCAACAGAAATACCTTCGGGTTCAACCGGGTTTCGAATGTATGATGGTATGCTTGACAGTCTTTCGAATGCTGTTGGAGTTATGTAGAAACTCATGGCATACTTCCAGGATTATGATAAGCGGAATGCTCAGATTGATGTTTGGGTTACTGAATTGTAGGATCAGTTGGCTACCAGGAAGAAGGCAATTGAGGACTTGATTCAAAAGCTGCAGCAAAAGCAGTCAAAGTATGATGCATTAGAATTGGATCTTGGGGTTAAAATTGCAGATATGCAGCAAATGTTGGATAGAAACAAAATGTCTATTGCACTTTTTGAAAAATGGACTAATGAACTTAGGACTCAATGCTTGGAGGAGATGCAATCCTTTATGGGGAAACATGTTCAACTTTAGGTTGATTATCAAATGCTATTGGAGAGATTTCAGCCATTGTAGGGAGTGGAAAAGCAAATTTTGAGCAATGTTGAAGTTGAAGTGGATGCTTCAGTGATATTGAAGTCTGACTTTGAGGATATTAGAAATGCATTGGTGGCTGATGTCAAAGTTGCATGGCAAATGGTTGCAGATAGGTTTGATGGCATGATTTCTCGACCTTATCATATGCTTGAAAATGTCTTTGTGTCAGCAGATTATGAGGATCTCATGCATGAGAGAGATGCTTTGAGATTGAAAGTGGAAGAATTGGAGACAAAATGCATGGATGTAAATGCAAGATTGGAGAAGGCTTTGGATGCAAAAAGAGCAAGTGAAGAGCATGTGGCTTCTTTGTTGCAGCATAGAGATTTTCGGTCTGATGAGCATCATTCTGTCATTCAGGAGGTGGCTCACAAACTTCATCAGTATTTTTCTGTCATGGATCATGGGATAGTTCAGAATCATGATGTTGGTGCTATGGCATGTAAGATATCTTCATGCACAGACATCGTTATTTATACTTCTAGATCTTTCTAGCTATTACTTTGGATGTAGTTTTGTTTTGTTCATGACATCTTTTGATCATCCCTCTAACTCTTAGAACCAATTATGCAATTGCATAAGAGGATTATGAGTATCCTAGAGGGGGCCTACTCATGATAGCTCAGTGTGGCTTGTCAAGGGGTGCAAGGCCTCTAGCAAGGCATAATTGTGTTCTCTGAGTAGTTCTTTATCATATTTAGTTCATATCTTCAGTTAGCCATCTACACGCTTGTGGATTGATTGGCCTAGACAATCATCCACCGGGCTGTGTTAGGTGTTAGGACTTGAACTTCACCATATATTTAGAACTATTTTACACCTTAGTATTAGTATGCATGTAGTCTTTTGGATCAACATATGTAAAGCAATGTAAGAAACGTCACGCAATTCTATTCGAGCAATTGCCTTTTTATCATGAATGGAATACAACTGAGTACAGCACCCAGAAATGGCGATTGATGTTTGATCCCATTATCTTTTGATTGTCTCTTGAATGTTAGTGTTATTCTCTTTCAAGTTGTTCAATCAATGATGGCTATGGTGATAGGAAACATCATAGTATTTGATTATCAGCAATACTATGTTGCTGAGTATGATGTGTGCTTTGTGTTTGAATGTATTTCTTGAACGTTATGTAGTGCTAATGGTTGTAAATCTATTCAGGAAGTTCTCTACAGTATTGTGGTGTTTTTCTCAGGTAGAACACTATGTCTGAATTGTTATGGTATTCTAAGAGGCCTAAACAAGGAAAATGGTGGTTTATTTTATCAATTACAAATTTATTGAGTTCACGGTGCTTATAAACGTGCTCGTCTCGACTTCTTTGGGTCTCTAAATGCAAGTTCATTTTTATAAATTAATATGTGTGTAGCCTTTTTTGTTTAGTGCGTGCACTTACGCTGGTAGGTTGATTTTATTACAAATTAATAAGTGTTTTTGGCGCATGAAGTGCATGCTTTGTGAGCAAGTGTTCTTTTTTAATTAATTAAAAGATGTGTTTAGTGTGAATGCGCATGGAAAATATGATCAAATGGTTCATTTTCAATCATTATTTGTGATGTTTGTGCAAAAAGAAAAATAAAAAATAACACATTACCTGGAGGAGGAGGATGTGTATGCAAGTACAGTTTGAATGCATTATCAACTAAGGTGATGCAACCGCAATCAAATCCAATAAGAAAATCCAACGAGATGAAACTTCTGCCAATATAAACGAAACAAACCAAACACCATGGCAAATAATTTTCAATAAATTGTGATATGTTCTTCTGTCATATTTTTATTCAATTATATCCATGAAATGTGCTGAATTTATTTGTATTATGTATGTTCTGGTTGGTTTGTCAATTTAGGATTTTTCTATGAATTTTTTCCTTTTTTATTAATCAATTTTAATATAGATGTTAGATTAATCTTTTTTCTTTTATGTTCAATCATCAGCAATGTAGATTGAAAGCTAAGCACAAAAGTCCAATAGATTTTTTAGAATTTTTCTAGTCATTTTTCATAGTTGAAAAAGAATTTTCCAAGAATATACACGTTTAATAAGGGTTTATTATTCAATTCATTGGTTTCCAATTAATTTTGATGATTTCAACATATGTGAATGGTCCAAAATTGTAAAGGAAAGTTAGTATGATTTTTTGGAAATTTTGGAAAATTTTCTTGATTTTTAAACAATTTTTCAAGCATTTAGGGTAAATTTTCATATAATGGAAGGGTTTTAATTATTTTCTAATTTTTTGTTGGTATTATCAACTGAGAAAAATTTGAACTTTTTCAAAAATCCTGAAATTGTTTCAGTAATTTTTTTTAGAAATTTTCCATATTTATTTGGATTTTTTATAAAATTATTATGATTTTTTATGGGTTTTTTATAATGTTTAATGTGTTTTTTTAGTGTTTTTCAATTTTGAAATATTTAAAAGTTCAAAAAAATGTACCCGCAAATGGGTTTTGTGTCAACTGCGCGTGAACAACAGCTAGCTCTCCACTCCATGGAAAAAACCGTACGCGCGTCCTCGTGCATGAACGTTCGCAATCACGAACACGTGTAATGAGGTCCAAAATCCCGCACGCAAACAAGACCTAAGGAGGGCAATACACGCAAATGACATGGCAAAGATAGGTGATCACACGTGAAAGAAGAAAAGATACGCGAGGGCCAACAATCAAGAGGGGGAAGGTCATGGAAAAGTTGTTGTGAGTAGTATTAGTAGGTGTTTTTTTTTTGTAAGAAAGTATATAGCTTTTTTTAAAAAGGTGTGTGCTTGATTTTTTTAAAAATATGTAATTAAAAAATTATAGGGGAGATACAATGGGATGGGCGGGTTATGTGGGGGGCGAGCTTTTGGGATAGGGGGACGGGCGAGGTTGGGGGGTAGGGGGAGGGTACGGGGCAGTGGGCGGGGTAGGCGAGATTGGGAGGGGTATAGGGGAAGGGAGACACGCAGGTGGGTGGGCGAGGGGTAATGGAGGAGTAGGGTAGGTGGGTGGAGGAGTAGGGCGATGAAGGAGATGCTTGTCTAGCAGGCAGCAAAACGGAGCTGGTGCGTGGGGAGGCCCGGCGCGGGTGGGCAGCCAACAAGAGGGCAGTGTGGCACGACCATAGACGTGGGGGGCAACAATGCCGGCGGCACCTTTTGACAACATCAGTGGTGCGACTCGGCAATACTGGCGGTAGTGGTGTGCACTCACCCCACCCTTTGTCTCACGCTCTATTAATACAGAGGGCAACCCATACTCACATCCTTATCCGATTAGGATGATAGCTCACATTGCTCAAGGTTTTTCGATGAAGATCGGCTTTGTCTGGTTGATGATGTCAACTTGTATCGGTTGATAAAGAGGCATACCTAGGGAGGTAGCCAACATGTTCAGTACTTGGATTGCATATTGGAAATATCATCTATTGCTGTAGGAGTCAGAAACACGGATGAAGTTATAGGATTTAGTGCACCAAGGGATGCGACTTTGAAACTTCTTCTGGAAGAGTTCTACTAGTGATTCAACTATCCTAGACTGCGAGGTGTTACCACCTTTTCGACAACCAGCTTCTCGTCCAAGGGTGTATGCCATCTTTTCTTGGAATGAGGCCTGTTATGACAAGGAATTTATTTTGTTTCTCCCATAACAATTTGAATTTTTCTTCTTCTTCTCTTGCTTTTTTTTTCTCCTTTCCCTATTCCCGAGGGTGTCTCCACCTTTTCTTGATGAATAGGTCGACATGACAGAGACCAAAGTCCTTTTCTCCCATGACTGATATATGCTTTTCTTTTTTTATTTTCTCTTTTTGTTCTTTTTGTTCTTTTGAAAGAGGAGAATGACAGAAGCACCATGTATCAAAACCATCTTGCCACCTCGGTTGGATCATACGGAAAGGGAGCACTATTGGGGTGGAAGGTGGTTGTGAGGGGTTAATAGATAGAGGCTACCTCATCAGGATTAGCAAGAGGGCTATCATAAGCATTGGGTAAATTTGTATTGACTGTCGTGCAAGCAATGAGGGAGTTATGAATGGTGATTGTCAAGATCCCCAAGGAGGGTAATACATCTTGAGGCGATAGCCATCAATCAGGAAGGGATCATCGGAAGCATTGATTGTTTGAACTTGGATAGAGCCATTAGGGTTGACAGCAAGTACCTTATAAGGGCCCATCCACATTGCTATTGAAGCTTGCCAAATCAAGAATCATAGGCCAGGACAAAGTCACCCTCTTTGAACTCCTTCTGCTTGATAAAGCTGTCATGATAGGCCTTTCTACGAGCTTGCGTGGCTTCCTTGCATTGAAGGGCCATCCTGCGAGTCTCATCTAGACATTCTAGGTGCAAGAGAGGGCATTGCAGGGACTCGTCATCTCCCAAGTGCTCTTTGATAATCACACACAAAGAGGATAGCTCCAATTCAACAAGAAAGATGGCTTTTGTACCATACATCAAACTAGAAAGGGATCTGTCGCCCGTAGTAGCCTTATGGGAGGTTCTATATGCCCAGATGGCTTCTGTAAGTCGATCGTCCCAATCATGGCGATTGTGGAGCGTATCTTGCACAACTCTATCAATTCTTCCATAATCTTGTTAAGGAAGTATGTACCTCTATCATTGACGAGTCCTAGGGGGCTACCAAAATGGGTAATAATGTTCTCATACAGAAACAAGGCCATGTTGTTGCCATCATCCCACTTCAGATCTTTGGCTTCACACCACTTTGTCACGTAGTCTATACAGACCAATATGTATCTATTCTGTTTCCCTACTTCTCGAACAGGTTCGGGGAAGAATGGGTTGCAATGGCATGGTGCTAGATTTGGTAGGCTTTCCCATCTGTTCACAGACATCACAACGTTTGCAATAGTCATAGGCATCCTTGTGGAGGGTCGGCCACCAATATCCTACAAGCAAGGCCTTTCTTGCTATTGCTTCTCCTACAAAGTGTCTGCCACAGGGCTTTTTATGGCATGCTTTCGGCACTATTCCAATCTCATCTCTTGTAACACATCTTCACAAGAATTTATATTTTCCTTTCTTGTACAGAGCACCACCTAACAGGGTGTAGGGGGTTGATTCCAACAGAAGCTTCTTCTTCTCACGGCTTGAGATACTAGGGGGATACTGTTGGGTTGCCAAGAGGTTGGCTATATCTGCATACCATGGAGTAACAATTTCGACTAGAAAAAGGAAAGCATCATGAAGGTCTGGATCATCTTGCTCTTCTTCATCACTTTGAGGGATTCGCGATAGATGATCAGCCCTAGGACATGGGAGCGACTGGGTTTGGTAACTACCTCAAAGTCGAAACTCCTGGAGCAGAAGGAGCCATCTCATCATTCTTCCCTTCACATCTGCCTTATTCATCAGGAAGGACAGGGCCTCATGATCCACGTAGAATTTGAAGTGAGTTGACAGTAGGTAGTGTTGGAACTTCTCCAAGGCAAACACCATTGCCAAGCACTCAAGTTCCATCATTGTGTAGTTTCTTTCTCTATTGGTTACTTTTCAGCTTGCATAATAGATAGGTTGATCTAACTTTGAGGGGGCCTTTTAGCATAAGACTCCACCTAGGCCTTTGACCGATGCATCAGTGTGCACATGGAACTCCTTTGTCCAATTAGGAGGCTGCAGAATGGATGCTTCAATCAGACACTCCTTTAGGGTGTCGAACGCCTCATCACAATCACTGGTCCACTTGAACTCTGCATCTTTCCTCATAATCTTATGCAGGGGGCTGCCTTTGTTGCAAAGTGTGCAATGAACCTTCTGTAATAGCCCACAGGCCAAGGAATCCCCTCAAGTATTTGAGGTTGGTTGGCAATGTTAAGGTTGCGATCTTCTCAATCTTGGTAGGGTCTGTTGCTATCCATTATGAAGAGACTCCAAAGGCGCATTTGTTGGGGTTGAGAGAGATTCCATACTCTTGACATGTATCAAAGCATTGCTCTAGGTGTCCCCAATGCTCACGGATTAGGCTATAGATAGAGAAGCCATCTAGGTATACCTCAATGAGTTCATGCAGATGGCTTTGGAATGTGGCCATCACTACTCATTGGAAGGTAGCAGGAGCATTACAGATCCCAAATGGAATCACTCTATAAGCATAGGTTCCCCATTCTATTGTGAAGGTTGTTTTGGATTGATCTTCTTCTCCATCTAGACTTGGTTATATCCACTGAATCCATCCAAGAGAGAATAAAGTTCATGGCCTATCACTATGGTTATATCCATGGAATCCATCCAAGAGAGAATAAAGTTCATGGCCTACCACTATGTCCAACGGTCGGTCCATGAAAGGAATAGAGAAATGATCCTTCTTAGTCTTGAAATTCAGCTTTCAAAAGTCCACACATATTTACAATTTTCCATTCTTCTTGGGTACTACTAGGATGGGCGAAATCCATTTACTATTGGCCACTAGATACATAAACTCTTCCTTGAGAAGCTTCAATAATTCGGCCTTCACTAGGGCAAATTAATTTGGATTCATGCACCTCTATCTTTGCCTCACTAGCTTGGCATCAAGCTCTAGGTTGATGTGATGTCGGCACACCATGGGATCAATCCCCTTCAAATCTGTGTACGACCATGCAAACATGTCTAAGCTATCTTTCAAGAGGTCATGCAAGACCGACAACTCTTCTTTTGGAAGACTTATACCCACCTTTAGAGACATTCAATACATTCAGTATCCACGAAAGTTAATTGCTTTTCACCTTCCACTTCACAGATAAAGGTCCCATGGACTCCTTCTAGGTAGAGATCCAACTCCTTCAAGGGAGTGGTCTCCTCTTCTGATGATTAGCTTGCTTTTTCAGTGGTGGAGGCATAGCTTGCTCCTTGGGAAGTTGAAAGGGTATCATTGTGGTTTCGGGTTTGGTTTGAGGATGAATTACTTCTTGACTTAAGGACTCATCTTCCAAGGATGCATCCAAGAACGTCACATAATAAGAACCTTCTACGTTCTATTTGAGCTATCGAACTGGTGGTTGTTGGCAAGGTGCATCGTCATCATCTTCTCGTGAGAAGGGTGGATTAGGGTGGCAATAACCACTATTGAAGGAAGGCCTATTCTTCTTAATCCATTTCTTATGGATGTGTTGCACATGATGTGACTCATTAGTCAGTCCAAATGGTACCAGATTCATTCTATCTAACAATAGGGGATCTTCTGCTTCTGTGGCTATCTTCTTCTTCACTATCATTTTCGTCCTCTTCAAACTCTGTTTCGGCCTCCGTGTGGGTTTTGTAAGAGAAGAATAGACTCTCTGTTATGTCCTCTGCTTCTGTTTTTGCGTCTATCTTTGTCTTTGTCTCTGTCTCTTGCTCTGCTAAGGCCACATAACAAGGAAAACAATACATCCATGCTTCTATCTCACTGTCAGAAGTGATTTCAAAAGTAAATTCGGGTTCAGGCAGGAAGCATTCACCCATTGACAAAGACTTTGCTTCTTTTGGGAGTTGGCTTACAGTGTCCACTGTCAGGGACTGTGCCTCTATTTTCCTAGGAAAGATCTTTCTGATGGCTTCTTCATCTCCTAATGTGCCATCTATTATCTCATTGGAGGAGTTTGTTACGACTTCGATGGAAGTGCATCCATTGCCTTTTTGTGATCCATACAACTTCAGCACCACCTTGTTGGGTCCTTTGCCTAGGATTAAGGTTCTTTGACCAATCTGTATGTACCCTTGCTTCAAAAAGCCATGGTCTTCCCAATAGGAGAGGGTATGAGGTCCCATAGGAATTTGGTTTGACCACCAAATATGTCAATCAATAATCCCTTCCTGCAAGGGTTGTCTTCACATATGGGAGAATGCCCAAAGGCTTAATTCTGGTTTGATTTGCCAGTCTGATAAGCCACCACGTAGGTTGCATTCCTTACAAGCCTAGATCTTTCATTGTCACATCCATCATTATGTTTACTGATGAGCCTCCATCAATCAATGCATCTACTATAAAGCATCCTTCAATCCATATGCAATCTCTAGGGTTTTAGGATCCAAGAAGGTGTTAGCCACATCCACTTTTTTCATAGGCTCTAGGGCTTTATTAGACTTGGTTGTTGTTGAGGGAGCAATCCTTAGGCCTCTTCTTCTTGTTAGTATGGTTTTGAATTTCTTTCAATAGCTAGGAGATAACATTAGCAAACTGTCGGAATGTTAGGTTAGGTTTAAAGGTTTCTAGGTCTTTGACCAAGTCATATTCTTTGATAGGATCCGTAGGCTTCTCCAATAGACTAGGTAATGGGGCAACACCCACTTTTATCTTCCCTTTTTCTTCTAAGAGCGGCAATATCTGCACCTCTTCTCCTTCAGGAGGTACTTTGATATCCTCTATCTCCTGGACCTCTAGTCCTGTCTTTGCAATTGTCTTTGTAGGTCTCTGTGGCTCTGTAATGCTATGTACTATATTGTTTTGTGCTGCACTATTTTGTTTCTCTCTAGGAAGGTTGAACTTCACTGTCTCAAAGGAGGGAATGTTCTCTTTGAAACTACAAGTTCTCCTTTCTTAGCATGCGCTATTGCGGCAACCTCCGATTCCACCAAATTGGAAGCAAGTTCTTGGGTCTTCTGTTGAGTCTCGAGAGTAGCTTTCATAGGAATGAGACTTGGACAATCTTTTGCAGTGTGGTCTTCTTCTTTCCATTTACTGCATAAGGGTTTATAGTCCATAGACCTTCTAGGGTTTGGATAGTTTGGTGAGCATAACCCTTTTCTCCACATTTGTAACACTCCACCTCTGATCTCTGGCCACCGTCACTATCATCCTCTGTAACTTTGAGAGGAAAACCTCCTTGGACCAAAATTAGAACCGAACTCCCTAGGCTTTGGTCTGATATCTTGGGTGGTCATCTTGGATTCCAGCAAGTTGAACCTTGCTTCTTCATCTTTCTTCCTTCTTTCATGCATCTCCTTTAGAGAGCAAATATCCTCTATATGGTTCTTCCTTAAATAGTACAAACAGAAGGCTCCAAGGATGGTTGGTTTTCAAGTACATTGAGTGGCTAAATGTCCCGCTTGATGGCACTTTCCACACTAGGCATTAGACCACATCACATCTCTTTCACCTCCTATAGGACTGGATATGTTGGCTGTATTCACCTTCACCGTCTATAGTTGTTCTGTAATCACATCCATAAGCTCCTTCTTGATGCTTGCGAACTGAATTGGACAAGTAGTCCTTCAGGTTTTCACCTCCTGGAGTACTTGTAGCAGGGTTTTGGAAAGTCTCTGTAATCACTGCATAAATTAGTTGGGTTGATCCAGAGGGTCCTCTGTTCTGGTTCTGATTCAAAGCTCATGTTGAGTACTGGGGATTGTTGGCTCCAGTTGGTAGGGTTCCACTGTTGTTGTTAAGTCACCAAAGGGGAAACTGTTTGAGGCCATTGTTGTTGTGGTTGAACCATCATTTGAGGTACTGTTGTTTGCGGCCACTGTGGATTCAATGCACTGTACTACGACACTGTTTGCATCTATGGGTAAGGGTAGGGAACTATCCTTGGGACTGCATTTGGTGAGTATACCATTCCTGGCATGGGAGGAGGTAGGACTACTCTTCCTGAGGTCATTGATAGCCTTGCTTCAACTTCATTATACATTCTCGCACCTTCCACTACAGCTTGTAGATTGATTGGTCTTCTCAATTTCACAAATTTACAAACTTCTGGTTGTAGGCCTCTAAGAAAAACTCCCTTCTAGATACCTTCATCCAAATGATGGTTGGTCCATCTTTTCAGTATGGATTCCATTCTAGAGACATATACTTCCACCCGTTCACTTAGGTTCATGAACTCCTTTTGTATCTACTCTTTAAAACGTTCACGCCTAAATTTATGAGGAAGGCCAACATGTCCCATGGGCCAAAAGTTCATATTGCTTGTCTCTCATACCATTGAAATTCCACGCCTTTGAAAGTGGCGGGAATATTGCCAACGGGTTCTAGCATTATTAGCCCACACACGCTATCATAAAATCTACTACATGAAGATCGGTGTCTTCATTGTATTCTCCCTTAAATATGGGCAATGGGACTACATTCACTCGCCTGCCATCAATATTTTCAGGATGGATCTAACTAGGAAGGGGACCTTGAGTTGCCATGGGGACTTCTGTAAAGAGTGCGTCAAAGGAGGCTTCTGCTGCTAGCTCGTTCTCGACTTTGATTTTTACCTTCTCTCTTCTCACCTACCTACGGACTTATTCTAGTGCTTGCCTCTTGATTGCATCATTCATTAGGGAGTTAACCCCACCCAATTTGTCTATGCTCAACGGAATAGAATCAGAGGGGGCTTCAATCTCTCGAGGACAATCTTACCAACATTTCTTCTACTTCCTTCTTTTCAATGTCTCTAAATTCAGCTTTCAGCCTGCTACAGAGAGGAAGATATTCCATTCTGAATGTATCAAAACTCATCCTTCTAAGGATCATTATGGTGCCATCATCATAGTAATGCCAACTTCTTATGGTTTCAACAATGTATGTTGTGAAGAACACTGTATCTACCAATTTCCAATGGGTTGCTAATTGGACAAACAAGAGATTGTCAGTGCACCATGCATCACATGTATCCTGTTGTTGAGCATCTACAAACAAATTCCCACTCTTTTCTTTCTTGTTTTCCTGAACCTCCACCGGCCATGACTCCTAAAGCTTCTTCACGATCTCCCACTTGATTATGTCTGGAAACTTCTCAATGAATGCCAAATCTCCCATGGATGATCATTCTCTCTATTTCTACACTTTAGTTTGTTCCCAAATAACTTGCCACCAAGATACACATCTTTGTTGCTTCAACAAGGAGAGGAAATAATCCATCACATAGAGCTTGCATCATGATGGTAATATGCTTCTGCCATTGTGGGATGAACTTTTTGTAAAAAGTGGCTTTGGCATTGAGAGTCTCCAATTCTTTAGTGGTAGAAGGAACTTTGCAAGCATCCATTGAATTCTTCTCCTCTTGGCAATGCCATTTCCTTTATTTTTAGCCTCTTTCGATGCTTGTTGATGGAAGTTTTCCCTAGTTGCGCACCAAAAACATGGAGCCCCAAGAGAAACACCAAGACAATAGGGATTCTACTGCAATAAAATCTATCTTGTACCATCAACAAACATCTTTTTCATATTTGGCATATCCACAACAAGGAAAAGAACACAGGAGCAAGAAATCTTCATACAGCTTCATAGAAACAATTCTCCCATGGCTTTAATTTGAACCAAATTGATTATGATCTTCATATTCTTCATAGAATTCATCAAGATACCACAAAGACATAAGAAAATACACCACTTTGAATGGAAATCATCACATAATATTCTTCTTCAAAGGTTCCATAGCTTTCTCTCACAATCTCTCTCATAGATACATTATTTTTCATAGATTTTGTTCTCTCTCTCTCTCTCTCTCTCTCTCTCTCTCTCTCAATTGTACAATGAGATAATCAAGAATAATCATTCATAACCCTTCTTTGGTCGTGGATCCCCTCCCAAGAGGTATGTTTGATATGAAAGGTCACCAGAGCCACTAGAGTGTCTCTTTGTAGCTCATCAGTGTCACTGTCACTTCAATCTTTTCTTCAAGTACTAGTTTATGTTAGTACAAAGGGTTAAGCTACTGATATTTTCACTAAGGTCTTGGGAGCTGAGAAGCTTCAATGCTTCAAGACTATGCTTGGAGTTCACGAATTCATGTTGAGCTCGAGGAGAAGTGTTGAGATGTTGAGCTCTACATGAGCTGGCACCCACTATGCACCTTGATGATGTGGTAGGATATTACTTACTGGCATGTTAGGTGACCAACATGAGGATATGCTAGTGATTCTATAGCTGGATTACACATCACATAGTCCACCCTTGGTTATGACACAGTTATTGTACCACCTCTTCTTTCCTTAGCAAGTTCACACTTAGTGATCATGTGTATATATGTTGTGGTACTTTCATATTAGTCTTTTATCATGTTGTAGACTTAGTTCTTTTGTGTGGAAGAAGAAGAAGAAGATTTCTTCCCTATCTCTTTGTATGCTCAAGTCTCCATTGCTTTTGTATGCATACTCTTGGTCTCTTCACCTCTCTTCCCTCTCGTTTGTTTTCACCTAATGACAGGATCATAGTATTTATAATTCTTATTCTCATGTGAATGGCTAAGGAAAATATATTTAATAGCATTTAGTTTCATCTTTCTCCTCAAGTCATCAGAAACATGAACATAGTATACACAACCAAACACCCTGAATTATGTAATTGTAGATGTTCTTTCATATATCTCATACGGTGACATGTGATGAGGCAATGCTATAATAGTTCTATTATAATATGAACCACAGTATGTACTACCTCAGCCCAATAAGTTAAAGGCATATGCATCTAGTTCATTGTAGCTCTTGCAACTTTTGCTATGATCATATTCTTTTTTGCAACACCATTCTGATGTGATGCATATCTACATGTAACCTATCTCTTAATCCCATGATCTTTCAAATAGTTAGAGAAATCATTTGACATGTGTATTCACCTCTATTATCTTATCGCAAGCACTTTATGTAACTCTCAAACTGCTTTTCTATGATAGATTTAAACTCCAAAACCTTCTCAAAAGCCTCACATTATGCTGCAAGAAATAAACACATGTCATCTTGTTGAAATCATCAATAAAAGTAATGTTAAACCTATATCCCCCACTCAAATAAAAATTTTGACATGCACCCCAAATATGTGAATATACTATTTCCAAAGGATATATGCTAACTCTCCCCTTCTTTGGAAATGGGAGTTGAGACTTCTTGCTAAACTGACATGCCTCACATACATGATCATAATTGGCATAGCCAATGTGCAGAATGCTACGAACAACCTATATAGACTATATTTTTTTCAACCTTTGTAAGTTTACATGCCTAATTCTTTTCTACCATAATTCAACATCCTTCTCTTGTCCATGTCTAGTCTCTGCTTACATTGAACTTTGTATGATAGGTGTACTTGTATCCAATGTAAACAACCTGCCTTTCTTTTGACCACAAGCAATCAACCTACCAAGTTTTATATTTCTAAACTCTTCAATGAAGCAACCGTATTTATTAAACCTTACTTGCAGCCATTGATCAAACCATTTGTCCAACTAAAGACAAATTTTTAGTGATGGTAGGCACATATAAGACATCTCTAAGCTTATTCCTTATCCCATCTAATGGGACACTACAGATGTGAGTAATCTTATACAGGGTATCATCTCCCATAGCCACATACTCCTCGCTTTGTAGTTTTTGTTTCCTATCAAACCATTTTACATGATGTGTCATATGGTTTGTAGCTCTTGAATCCAAAAACCAATCATCCTCTCTAAGGGGATGTGTCATGCTACCAAGTACCTGCTCCATAGGAAAGACATGATCTCTAGGTGATGAACCACCTTTGGAACCATAGCCTATGCCTCATAGCCACCTACATAATGACCGTACTATGTCCTTCCACAATCTTTAGACATAACATTTTTCTTATGAAAGCCTTCCTTCTCAAAATGGCCAAATTGTCCATAGTAATGACAAGCACCATCTCTATGGGGACTAGACCATCCTCTACCTCGAGAAAAAGATCTCCTCCTACCTCCAAGCATAAAGTCTCCATAACCAAAAGAGCTATGACCACAAGCAAAGCTATCTTCATGCTATATGAAGATCCTCTAGCTCTAGATGAGCTACCATGACCTCTCTAATGGTAGGATCTCGAGGGCTGCACCTATAAGAAATCATCTATATAATGTGTATTCAAAGGATGTTAAGAAATATCCTTTCTTTACATGCTATAAGTCCATAAAATGATCCCTTTAATTATTTTATTGAACTTACAAATTTTCTTAAATTGTAATTAAAAATCTCATTTAGTAGATATAATCTTATAAATTTTACTAAATAAAATACCCTTTCTTTTGAACTCGCGTTCTATGTTATATATTCTATAAGGTACACCCCCCAGGGATAAATACATTGTCTTGACTAGCACTTTTCCCACTACTAGATCCATTAAAACCCAACTTTATTTCTTCAATAAGAAACAAAGTAACTAACTCCTTAAAGTCAGGCGTACCTCTCATAGAAATAGAAGTATCAAGGGATTTGTATACATGTCCAAGTCTATTCAAAGTAATAGAAACCAAATCATCATCATCCACATGTGCATTTGTCGAAGCAAGGTCCTCTACAATCTACTTTATCTCTACAACCTACTAGTGCTTTGATTCCCATGCCATGCACTATGTAATCTTTGCTTTAGCTGTATTTTTCTTATCTCTCTGCAAGTACCATATATTTTCTCAATGATTTCTCAAGCATCTTTACATGTGTTGGCTTCTTAATATGCAAAATAAATATCTTTGAAATGCATATAGATATCCAATGTAAAACCTTCCTGTTTTTACATGTCCCCAATCTTTATAGGCCTTCTTCATTCCTTTGTGGGCTCTTTAGGAATTTCAAGGCATGTATCTTCACCTATTATGAGGTTCCACAGACCTCTCCCCATTAGAAAATTTTCCATGTGATAGGACCACACATTATAGTTATCCTTAGTCAACTTATCACCAATAATTTGAGTACTTTGTGCCATTTTTTACATTATGACAATTGTAATTTTAGAAAAGCTAGTAGTATCCAATGTGCAATATCCATACAATATGCCCATATGTCATCACCAGTTGTCTAGTAAGAACCACCCAAAATGGACCTCAAATAGTGCCCATATGATCCAAAAAACAAAAAAATACAGATCTAAAATTGAGAATTTTTCCTACTATTTTTCTACAAATTTTGGCATCAACAATGAAGTCTAGAAGAAGCTCAAACCAAAATAATTTTTTGATAAATCTTCTCCTTCAAATTTGCACCTAAAAGCTGCATAGAAACTGACCTTTTAATCCTTTGAAACAACTAATTCAATCTCACTGTAGTGTGAACAAAAAACTAATGAATTATTTCAAACTAAACCAATTCAACTCAACTACAAAAACTAACCAATTCTTATCTTCTTCAAAGTGTGAACATGACAATTCTAGATGGAACTAGTTCATGACTCCTAAAGTGTGAAAAGAGATCAATTTGAAAAGGGTTAATAAAGCCTTAAGCTAAGGCTTTTTAAGCCTTTCTAAAAATGACTAATCAACCTATTGTTGCACCATATTTCTTTTATTGTGAATCTATCTAGGTCTCATACATGCATTTGCGGCATCGATTATGATGATAACATCCTCTTCTCCTAAAAAATCTAGCTTGAAGCTAAAAGTTTTATCCAACAAACCATAAACTATTCTCCTTCTCTTCTCTATCACATATATAAAACCCCTACTTATCCAACAAGCAGCCCTTATGCTTCTTCACAACTTGCCATTGTGATTTTGGGCATAAGCAAGCCCCTGTCTCAACAAGTCCTGAGCTTAAGCTGCTCCCAAGTTTCTTGAATCCAATACATGAGTTGATTTGAAACCAAAAGCAACCAAATCATTGTTATAATCCATTTTTTACATCCATAAATGGCTTTCCAAATGCATTAAAAGTGAGCATTAATACCCCAAATATAAGCTACAATAGCTCTTCAAATCTGTGTACCTATTTTGGGTTGATTAGATGTGGATTTGTACTTGATTTATTGGCGGACAACAAGCCTTGAATCTGATTTAGACATTGATTTGTTGCCTCCTCAATTTCATTCTTGACTCTTGAACTCACACTCTGATACCAGCTAAAAGGATTCGATTTAGATGTTCAATGGAAGGGAGATGGCACAAGATATGGAGGCTCAATCCGTCTTCTTCATCTTCTTCTTCATTATTCTTCTTCTCTCAATACACACAAGTGAGTATCTCCCAAAGTGGATAAATACTTTGACTTTAGGGATACTTTACAAACAACCTCTTTTCTACTTTAATACAGTCAAAAGATATGACTTAACCTATGTTCTATTTCTCAATATCTTCGAAATCACAATTGTTTGAGAAAAGATTGTGAACACCTTGATTAGGCACAAGTACTCATTGAATAACTCATATTGCACCTATGACACTACTTGGAGGCAAAAATAGCGAAAGCCTGGTTGAGCACAAGCCACATCTAGGGTTCAAGTTGCTTATTGGAATTGAATGCGACCTTTGCAACTAAGATTAAAAAATCTAAGGGATAAAAGGAGCCTACCTTGCAAGGATCAAACAAAAGTTGTAATGACCCAACATAAAACTTCAAGAAAATAACAACCAATTGATACAAAATCAAATTGACCTAGGCTTAGAAATACTTTTTTAGAACATAGTAAGATGACGGAGAAGGAAGTGTTGTTGAGAGATATGCCTGAGGAACACATGTGGAAAACTCATTGTTGGTAGGATTCAAAGTTGCACCAGGTTCTAGGGACCAACCTCACTAGCAAGGATAAGAAAGCCTAAGCTTTTACTCTTTACTTGAGCAACAAGGAGCTATTTTAGGCTCCCGTTCTTCTCCTTAAAATAAGGAAAAGTGGAGAGAAGAATAGTAAAATAATCATCTTCCCTCTCCACTTTTGCAATCTTTTTTTTGCACTATCCACAAAGGATTTGCTCAATTTTCTTCTCTCTCCTCATTCAATAAATCTTTTTAACCAAATTTTATATTTTTAGAAAAATTAGTTATGGGAGTGTACTGCTTGGTTTTTAGTGTAAAATGATTAAGTAGATATGGAGCAATTTATTTTTAATCAAAAATAAGAATAATAAAATGTGTTACTTTGATGATTTTTAAGGTATATATTTTGAAGTTTTTTAAAAAAACAAGCATGTTGATTCAATTTTCTATTATTTAAAAAAGGTTTTGGAGGTTAATTTGAATTTTCTAAAATAAGAAAATTGTTAGGCATCTTTTTTCTCTAAGCTATGCGTCTATCTATGCCTCTACAGGTGTATCTTCTTAAACATCTAACTCCCTATTTCCATTAACATATTTGTATGTTTATTTGTGCCTCTCTAATCTATCTTCATAGAATCAAGAACCTTAATAACAATAACTTCTTAGTGTGTCTTTCTTTGCCTCTCTAATCTATCTCCATAGGCATAAAATCCCCTGTTTTCATTCACATATTTGTGTCTATGTAGAGTACCTTGATACACTCAACATGGATTGAGCTATATTGTGTAATCAATTCGTATATTTGTAAGTAGGCCGCAATCAATAAGCAAAATGAATGCATGCAAAAAGGAGCTACATGTTGAGATAGAGCTTGGATATGCCCCATTATTCAAAAGGACAAAGCATACCGATGTTAATCCTCAAGTTCTACAAAGATACATACATATGGGATTGAAGCACGTGGACTTGTGGGTTGATGAGTGAATCTACCCAATTGATCTCCTAAACAATAAACCTCTAGTTTTCTCATGAATTATAAGCTTTCTAAAATATGTGTGTAAATGTGAAAATAGATTGTTTGGTTACACTAGAGGTGGCTCAATGAATAGGCATTAAAAGTATTCATAGCCTACCAAGCAACTACAAAAAAGTATCATGATATCATCGTTACACATCAACTTCAAAAACAATAGCTAATAGGATAGGTGAAGTAATTGAATGAAATTATAACTCAGAAAAGTAATCAGAATATCACAATGCAGTACACTATTCATAACATGGGTATCTTGTACGAGGAGACAAAGATACAACATCGAGTAGATACAAGAGCATAAGTGAAAGAAAAAGCCAATTTATGAGTTAATTGTGAATAACAACTAGTGGAAGCAATGTATAAGGCATGCAAGGTCACTGAACATGAAAATTGAGGTGAGGGTGAGCTTGGATCATCCATTCAAAGATTGTTGAAGGTAAGCACATTAGAAGACACTTTGAACAACCAAAGGATTCATTGCTTTTCCTTTTTTGTTGAACATAAAGTTCAAGGCCATTAAGCAAAATTTGATTGAGTCTATGCTAAAATATATCTCAAGTAAGCTCCTAGCTTGGATCCACAATCTATTTATGATAGGACCACCATTAGCACAAGGATTTACTAAAAAATATTCAAGAGTGTGAAGGATGGATTTGGTCGTGTACTAGAGAGAAACAGAATCATGCCTCGTCCTAGACCTTCAAAGTTAATAGAGGCTCGAAGGCTACTTTAACACTAAGGATTTGGAGTTGATAGGAGATGCCATGCATGTTATTGGGGTGGAGACATTGAAGGTAGAGACAAAAATGCATATAAGGTTAAGGTTACAAAGCTTAACAAATTACTATCTAGATATATGTAAGATGTAGTCACAGCAATGGTAATGTATTATCATATGTCTATTAAAGAATGTAGTGATAAATTGTAGTTCATCATCAAATTGGATGACAGTGAGTTCATCAAGGGAATAAAGCTTAAAAAAGTTAGTGTCACTTTGACGAATAGAGCCTTACAATTCGAAAAAAATGACTCAAGGAACTTTATTGTTCAATTAGAGCACCATGTATGGTGGCTTGTTGTATGTGAAGTTCCTAAGGAAACATTTGAGGTGCTACAACTTTTCTTCATTCACACAAGCAATCCAAACATCAATGATTGCCAAGGACACATCAAGATGCTCTCAATCAAAGGGTATGGTGAATACATGGTTGAATGGCACCTTACAAGAGACATAAAAACTTTGAAATGCATATGAGGAATCTCCAATTATGTAAATGTAAAACATCCATGCCTATATTGCTTGATAGAGAAGGTGGAAGGAAATGATGAGAAGAAGAATTGGCAAAGAATGGCAATTGCTACACCAACATGTGATAAAGACGAACCCACATGGAGGCCTATTTTGAACATTCCATTAGATCATATTTAGATTTGTTTGTCACATGATTTTGTTAAAATCATGGAGAAAATTATACATTAATATATTTTCTTTACTTATGGAATGCAACTGAAAAAAGAAGCCATTGCAATGTGTAAGGATATAGAGTTAGTGCTATTAGAGATTTAGCTACATAAGCATTAAGTAACAATTGAAAAGGATAAGGAGAGATCATGAAAATGTAATAATTTGCTAAAGAAGCCTTGCTTTGGAGAAGCTAAGGCTGGGAAGTTTCTTTTAGCAACTATAAATGAGGAAGGGAATATTGCAGTTCATAGGCCACAAGACTATGATGGGTGGAAAAGATTGCATGTTGTGGTTTTTAGTCAAAGTAATGGAGGAAAAGCAAGGTTGGAAAAATATAAGGTTTGGATTAGACCCAATACATTAGTTCCTTTACTTTAAAAGATGGGGTTTAATGATAAAGATAAGCAAGAATTTACTAACATGTGATGTATAGCTTTGTAGCTCGAGGTGCATGGGGATGGAAGATTCAAATTGGATAGAGCATAGTGCATACAAAAGAAAATTTGATCATGGTAGAGGAGTGAATAGTACCAATCCAACTATCCAATTGCTATCCTAATGGTATAGAATCATAGTGGTAGATGAAGCTCAACTCTTATAAGATAGCAAATGAGAGTATTGATGAAGTGGTTGAAAACATGATCAAATCATGTAATGTCACTAAAAGAGTGCATTATGATATGCCAAGTGGCTAGAAATAAGGCTTCGAGAAGGCAACAAATGGGTTCAAAAATAGCTAAGATGGTAAGATAAAGAATGGGTTTAGTTAGAATGCAATTTAGTATTTAAGAAAGAAGGAGAGGGAGTGCATCTATGTGAATGAGCCTTAAAGTTGAAGTACTATATATTAAAGTTTCCCTCTCTATCTTATTCACTAAGTTTCCAAATATCTTAATATGTAGAAAAGATGGGTAGACCTAAGATATTTATGGAGGAGTTTCCTCTTAGAGCCCCATATTGTGTTTAGCTTAATGGAGCATCTAATAGCTTATATGCACTCATTGTTGACAATGGCACTTCATAGCCCACAAGAAACACAAGTGGAGGCTAAGTACAATGACCCCAAGAGAAATCAGAAAGTATCAGCACTCTTTTAACTTCATCATGTCAAAGGGCTAGCTTCTCGAGACTTGTTCATGAGATTGTGCAAGACCTCTACTAAATAGAAAGTTGTATTTATCTAATTTAGGGTTTAAATAGGTTGAAAGTCCAATTTTGCTTCTCATTTTTACATCTTGCTTTCTTTCTTTCCTCCATTTGCACTTCCTCAACTTCTAGCTCTCCTCCATCCCACCATCCTCGAGTTTGCACGGCATGCACTGTAATATTTCCATGCAATTAAAAGTTAGTTGGTCAATTAATAAGTTAGTAAGATTACTAACTAAAAACTAGCTGAATAAAAACTAACTAACGTTAATAATTAACTATTTTTATTTAATTAAAAATATACATTTAAAAAAAACCGAGAGTTGTAATCCAATATTTTTTTCGGATTGACAAGGACCATTGTTGGAGGGGTTTTTGTCAAAAGGTCGAATCCACCGGGGATCAAAGGTAGAAGGAAGTAGAGATAGGAGAAGGAAGAGAAGAAAGAGAATACACAAATGATAAACATGACAAAGAAAAAGCATGATGAATTGAATCAATATGTATTGAAAGAACCTGGAATCCTTGCACTACTCAGAAGCAATCTCCAGGCATTAGATCTCCTAGAGCTTCTTCATAGAACAAAATGTGCATCAAAATTAAAACTCCTTCTCTGCTGCTCAAAATCCAAATCTGATGGCTCCATTGGCTCCGAAAGGGGGGGGTAAAACCCCAAGATACCTAATCACGGATCTCCCAGATCACTTCTTCTTCTTCTTTCAGTTCAAAGTGCAATTTTCAACCAGTTTACAAAAATCGCGACGCACATGATTTCACCAATCTGTCTTTTTATGAAAATCCCATAACTGGCTGAAAAAGCAACTTACTTTTTGCATGCCATCCTAATCTAGAAGCTTTTTTAACTTTTTCATATTTTTTAACAATAAATAATATCAAAAATAGGCTAAATCTATCCTAAAATCTAGTATTTTTGGATAATCCATGCAACTCACACTAATACTAATGACTCATGTCACATTGACTCTCTTGATTAATAAGAAGTCGGATAATGATGCATTCCATGCTTTTTCACACTGTGTCCGCATAGCATCATGACACCGTAACCACCCTTCACGGAAATTACAATGCGAACGAGAGTTATGAGCCATATTAATCACTAGTGTTAATGTATATAGTATGGATGGTCCAAAAATATTAGATTTTTGGGCAAAAACTAGCATATTTTAGATATTTTAGATATTATCCTAAAAAGATATGGAGATTTCTAGAACTGGATGTCATATTTTAAAAAAATGCAAGGGATGTTTTAGTAGTTTTGGAGATTTTATAAAAAGAATAAAAAGAGAGAAAGAGATTGGTGAAATCGCATGTGTCATGATCGCACTTTGTAGGCAGTAGACATCACTTCGAACATGGAGAAAAAGAAGAAGTGATCTAAAAGATTTCTAATCAAGTGTCTTGGAGTTTTACCCCCCTTTCGGAGCTGATGGAACTATCAGATTTATGATTTGAGCATCAGATCATTGATTTTTCCAAGATCCCCTCCACAAAGAGCTCTTTTTCTCAGCCACAACCCCTCTTCTCTAATTCATTATAAATATGAGGCATGGGGAGGCACAAGGAAGCACAAGGAGACCTCGAGAGACTGCGAGAGAGAGGTAGAAGGATGCACCTCCAAGAGATTGGAAGAAGGAGCTTGAGAGAGAGAGAGAGAGAGAGAGAGAGAGAGAGAGAGAGAGAGAGAGAGAGAGAGGAGTTACCTCGAGAGACTGCAAGGGAGGGAGTTAGCTCAATTCCCCCTATCTCGGTCTTCGACTATGCTATCTTCTCTTACGCTCTTCCATCTCAAAATTGATTCCTTCCTTATCTCTCAAATCTACTTGTGGACAATGGCTCCCAAGCGAAGAATGTCACGTGCGAATGGCAATCTTACGACCAGCAATGAAGCTTCAGGCGAAGGCATTACTGTCAATCCAATTGCGGTACTAGTCGTCGTAAGTAATGTATTTCCAAATTGATAGATACTTGCTTTGATTATTGCATGAGATACATTAGGCCTATACTATGATGCACGAGAATAGGTCATCGAAAATGATAAATTTCATCTCACATATTCGAAAGATGGAGTTTGCAAAGTGCATATATCAAGGGAAGTTAATTGCACTTAGTTGCATATGGCTTATTCATTGATAGAGCAATCAATCAAGGGTTATGAATGGCATAATCATAAAAAGAATGACATTAAGAATTGTGCATGCAATTATTAAGTAATTTTTACATAGAATCGCTCTTTGATCCCAAGGGGAAGAGTGAATATGCGATGGAATTGTTATCGCATCTAATCTTGTATTGTTTGGAAAAAATACAATTAGTTTTGTTGGTTGATTGAACAACACCCTAAATGTGTTTACAATCAATTGATTGTTGAATTGTGGTTTGGATGATTATTCCAAGTACTTGTGTTTGATGGTAAATGCATGGCAGTGGTCTATGATGATAAGTTGCCATGGGAATAAAGGAATGTTTCCTTGGACAATGATATTAGGGCTGAATGCCTTGATTGTGCTTGATTCCTAAATGGATTAATTAAGGAAGGATATTTTATGCGGGTGAATCATCTCCAAGGTTACGCCGTGTTTCAACCCGAGAGGGCATTGCTCAATTCACGGGTCGAAGGTCGAGTGGTGAAAAGTCCATCCATGGAAATTGTGTCTCACTCCTAGACCGCTTGGGATCAGTGGAGCTATGGCCACCCCTTGCCGAGTCCAGGACGGAGTTGTAGACTGCCGTGAACCCAATGTCTGGGACATTGGAAGATCCTATTCTAGATAAAGGATAGAAATTATGGTGCCATGTGATTTGGACCGGGTACTTCTGTTGGACATAAGGGATGCATAATTCTCCTATATGGGCAGGAGATAAAGATTAACTGAAAAATAAGTTGAGGAACTTGTTTGTCAAAATGATTGCGTGCTCTGTATTCATGTTTGTGTTGTAAATTACGCAAACAAACCATGTTCCTTAAAAGGTTAATTAAGGAAGCTAATTTTGAATGTCACACATAAATGTGATAGGACCTAATTAAAAAACTAAAGCTATCAAGGGAAGCGGGTGGGCAGAACCCCTGACGGGTTTGTCCTATGGCAGGGTGGTCTCGAAGAACTGGGAGGCTTCTCACAAGGTTTTATCATCGTTCAACCTTTAGGTATGGTTAAGTTAGAACCCGATTCATGCCATTTTAGGGGACGAAAATGGGACTATGTCCTACGGGCAGAGAGGTTGAGCGGCACATCCCTCTCGTTTCCCATTCTCCTTGAACCAAGTGCATGAAAGGGAGCGACGGATAGGTTGGACTCGAGAGCTATGGCGGGAGAGCAAGAGCAAGAAAGAGAGAGACTAGAAATGGAACTCCAATAGTCACAATGTGTGACCGGGCCTTCCTTTATTCAAATTGTCACTAAAAGAATAAAGAATAAAGTGACGGTGACGGGCGCCTGCCACTTGCAGTGTGCAATGGCGGTGACTATCAGTGTAGTAATACACGGACGGCTAGGCAGAGGCGCCTTTACCCCCAACAACCTCCCACTTAAAGGTGAATCTGCCCCAGTGAGGAGTGAAAAGAAAAAGAAAAAAAAGACAATACAACATGTACACATGTACAACAGGATGAGGAAAGATGTCATCTCATCCCACGCCCATCAACCTCCTGAGGAAGGCAAAGCACTCTGTAGAGAGGCTTTTCGTGAGCAGATCTGCAGGATTCTGGTCAGTCTCGAGATCTTGACAACATCAACAGACTTGTCCTCAACGACCCCATGTATGAAGTAATACCTCACCTCAATGTGTTTCGTCTTCGCATGGAAGACCGGATTCTTGTCTAACTGAATAGCACTCATAGAATCCGAATGCAGTGTAGGGATAGCATCAATACCAAGGTCAGCAACTAAACAACCAAACCAAATGGCCTCCTTGCAAGCCTCAGTGCTGCAACATACTCGGCCTCTATAGTAGAAAGGGCTGTGCATTTCTGTACCCTGGACATCCAAGAAACAGCACCTCCAGCATAGGTGAATACATAGCCGGAAGTGGACTTCCTACTATCTGCATGTCCTGCATAATCAGAGTCAGTGTACCCCACGACTCCTGTATCCTGGCTGCCATAGCATATGCACATATCTACAGTGCCCTTTAGGTACCTCATGATACCCTTCACGGCATCCCAATGATTCTTGCCAAGTGTAGCCATATAGCGTGCCACAACACCAACTGCAAAGGCAATATCTAGACGAATGGCTATCATGGCATACATAAGACTGCCCACTGTGGATGCATAGAGAAACGTGGCCATCTCGGCCTTCTGCTCTTTTGTCTGCGGACAATCAGCCTGTGATACCTTCACATAAGAAGGCAATGGACAGCCAATAGGCATTACGTCCTGCATGCAAAAGCGCTCAAGGACTTTATGAATGTACTCCCTCTGTGACAAGTAGAGGAGTCCTTGATGCCTGTTGCGTGTAATGCGCATACCAAGTATGTGAGCGGCATGTCCCAGATCTTTCATCTCAAATCTCTTCTTGAGTTGAGCCTTAAGAGCATCTAGCTCATCATGAGCTTTCCCTGCTATCAACATATCATCCACATAGAGTATCAAAATCAATAAAGAACCATCACGAGCTTTCTTCGTGTAAAGACACGGATCCATAGCACTCTGGCTGTAGCCCTGTGACTGCATAAAGGCATCAAACTTATGATACCACTCCCTAGGTTCCTATTTCAAGCCATAAAGACTTTTCTTCAATTTGTACACTAGGTGCTCCCTAGGCCAGGTTTTGCAAAGCCCTTAGGCTGCTCCATATAAATCTCATCATGCATGTCCCCATGTAAGAAACCCGTCTTGACATCCATCTGGTATAAATCCAAGTCAAGCTGAGCAACCAAAGCCAAGACTAAGCACAGGGTGGTCATCTTGACCACATGAGAAAAGACCTCATCAAAGTCCACACCATGCTCCTGCTTAAAACCCTTTGCTACCAATCTAGCCTTGTATGCTGGCTTGGGGTGTCCAGGAGTACTTTTTAGCTTGTACACCCACTTGCAAGCCAAAGCTCTCTTGCCACTAGGCAAGAAAACCAAATCCCACTTACAATTCTTATGCAACAAGTCAATCTCAGGCTGCATAGCCCTCTCTCAGGAGTGACTGTCACCCTTGCACATAGCCTCATCATAGGTGAGAGGCTCTCCTGCATCTGTAAACAAGACATAATCTACGGAGGGCACATAGCGGCTAGGAGATTGCTTATCTTTTGTAGAACACCTCAGTGCAGGTATGCTACCTGTTCAACATCCTATCTAACATCCTGGCCATGAGAATTGACTGTTGATGCAGGCTATCTAGCTAGTTGTGCGGGAATAGGGGGTTCCTCCTGAAAGATAACCATGCGTATCTCAACAACTTTCTCAGACTGCATATGTATTTTTTTCCTCACGGAACACAACATCGTGGCTGCGGGGGATCACTTTTAGCATCTACAGATCCTAAAGACGATATCCTATCTCACCTACATCTCCATAGTCAAGGAAAATATATTTCACACTTTTAGGATCTAGCTTATTGCGTTTGTCCTTGGGCACATGGCAGAAGGCCTCACATCCAAAGACATGCAAATGACCATATGAGGGAGGCTTTTATGTCCATACCTCCTTTGCAACCTGGAAGTCAGTACCATTGCAAGGTGACTTGTTAATGAGATGCATGACACTAGAGACTGCCTCAATCCAAAAATGTTGTGGTAAGCATGCTTGGCTAAGCATATTGTAGACCCTCTCCTGGATAGTCCTATTCATATGCACAACCATACCATTCTGGGGAGGGGTGTAAGGGGTGGTCAACTGATGCTTAATATCCCACTCGTCACAAATTTTCTCAAAGGCATGTGAGACATACTCACCCTCGTTATCGGTCCTTAGGCATTTCAGCCTATGCCCAATTGATTCTTGACGAGAGCAAGCCAATGCTGAAAGATGGCCAAGACTTCAGATTTCTACTTTATGGGATAAGCCTAGACCTTATGTGAATAATCGTCAATAAATGTGACAAAGTTCTTCGGACCCCCTAATGACTGATAGGGCATAGGTCCACATACATATGAATGCACAAGAGCCAAAGGCTCACCCATGTGTGGAATATTAGACTTTTTATGTGAATTCCTAGTTTGTCTGCCATATAAAGAATGATCACACGACTCAAAATGTGAGTAGTCAAAAGGTAGAAGATACTGCAAAGCACTAAGCATTCATTCCCTTCAGTGACATATGCTCAAGACAAGCATGCCAAAGAGATATATGTGGGATAGAACACCCACTGACAAAACATGGTTAATAGTACTAGATACAACTAAGGGGGGTAGAGGCTACCACAGACTTGGCACCTCTTGCAAGAACAATCCTGCCATGAGTTATCTTACATGCAAAATCACCAAAGCATATATAATAACCTACATCATCAAGCTGCTCAACAGATATAAGGCTTTTAGTTAGGGCAAGTACATGATGTACATCATGTAGAACAAAAGCTCTACCAAAGGGAAACTATAGAGTGACATCACCAATGCCAATAATATCAAAAGACTGATCACCACCTAAGCACATAGTATTAGATATACTATGATAGACCGATCATCACCTAAGCACACAGTACCAGATACACTGTGATAGGTATGAAACCACTCATGATAGGGAGTCACATGAAAAGATGCACTCGAATTGCAATTGGCCAACACTATGCATGCATAGATTGAGCCTCAGACAGCTAAGAGGCATCACATGAAGAGGCTACTAAGATGTAGTCACCATCGGACTCCTCAGGTTGCATGACATTTATCTCCTCAATCTTTACGCTGGACTTTGTAGGTATAATGTTGCAATCATTCAATTTCTCATGCAGTTTTTCTTTCCCCTTTTCTTTGTGCTCGTCATCGCGTATCTTATGGCACTATGGCCGTATGTATCCTGCTTTCCCACAATAATGGCATGTAAGATCAGACTTATGTCCATGGGACTTGTTGCATCCATGTGGCTTAGACTAGGACTTTTGAGAGTCCTTCTCATGACGATCATTATCTTTCTTGCCAATTTTGCCACCTCTAATGGATAAAGCATGTGAACTGCGGGAAGCATCATTGTTTTTCTTGTTAATTTCTTTAGTCAAAAGAGCACTCTCTATATCTTTCAATTTCATCCCATCAAGTTTGTTGGCATATATTGTAGTGCGAAATACATCCCAAGACTCAAGTAAAGTGCCAAGCAAAAACAAATGATGCAGATTAACTTGAAACTCAATACCCTGTTGAAGAATATTCTTCATGATAGAATGAAACTGGCTAAAGTGAGCAGACAATGGGGTCCCCTCCTTCATGCAGAGATCCATCAATTGTTTAAGCCAATACATCTACAAAGTAGGGCTTTTCTTTGCATAAAGTTCTTCAATCTTTTCCCATAGATTCCATGCACTCTAATCTTCATCTTCAACAACATTATTGTGGACCTCTTTAGAGAGTGATAAAATGATAGTAGACTTGCATAGTGCATCTAAATCAGCCCAATCATCATCATCCATGTTCTCGAGTTTAATACCTTTGTTTCTTAGTGGCTTAATCTACAATTTTTGCACCAAAACCTGCCATATTTGAGACTTCCAATAGCCATAGTTGGTGCCATCCAACTTGGCAATGTTAAACAATGTCGTATCTTTGAGATGACCAACCATAATGAGTCAAACAGAGGTAGACTATGCAAAAAACAACTTGCTTTAATTAGTAGTAAACATGCCAAAATCATTGCCAAAACAAGCTAAAAATAAGAGAAACTACTAAAATGACCTACTGGCCATCAAACGGTACCAAAAGTAGTTCAAAATGACATGATTAAGCTCAGTAAATACATCACAGTCTGCATAAAATAGCTTCGTGTAATAAATCATAGCAGTGAGAAAAAGAGAGAAAACAATGAGTTAATAGTGATCCAAAGTCAAGTATGACTGCCAAGTCAGATCCTGCATAAGCGGGCATGTAATACACATTATAGCAGCCAAGAACCATGAGTCAAACACCCAAATGTGTCAGAGCAATCGATATCAATAGAAGGATACAAGCCTTGGCATAAAGAACTCAGAGAGTAAGCCAAGCTAGGTGTATGCCTAACTGATAGGACCTGACAAAGATCGGTGTATGCTCAAAGAGAAGATGGATCAAATCAGCCTAAAAGCATCCAATGCAAACAAATATATATCAAGAACATGGACATGTAAGAGATCCTAGTCTCATCTACTCAAAAAGCTCAACTGCATAAACCACAAGCTCTGCAATATCTAGAGATAGCATGAAGCTTCCACTGGCAAAAAGATCGATTTCAATCAAACAACCAAGCTCAAAGATGTCATGTGAATACATAAGGCATCATGGAGCCAAGACCGTATATCAATGGAGCATCTAGAACAAGGGATCGATCAAGCATCACCTATAACATCTAGTATATCATGTAACGTTCAATGTCAAATCTTTGACAACCCAAATAAGCATCCAAGAGCTCCAAAGTATGCAAATGAAAGCCCAACTGAAGCTCCAAGTGGAAATCAAACACAGACAATGTAAGGAGCATGCATTTCTGGCATATGTGTCAAAGCATGTACCGAATGGTCAAGCATAAACCATAGACATAATGACTAACACAAAGCATGCCATTGTAGACCAATGTCAATCAAATGCCAACCAAGATGAAGCTTGATCAAAGCTCAAAAGGCATTCCAGAGCAATACAAGGCATGTGCCAACCTCCGTATACATCGTGTAGTCATATGAGTCACCTAGGAGGAAGTACCCATGACACCAATAGGTAGAGCATACATTGACCAAATAGGCTTCAGCCCTGGTTATTACAATAGTAAATTCATTGTCAAAACTGAGTAAATCAGTCCTCAAATCAAGCTCAAAGCCACCTCAAATCATGGGCATATGATATACCAATATACTAGCATCAATGGTACACATCAGTAATGCATATAGAACACTCGAATCATGGCCACGAAAAATAGGCATATAAAATCCCTCTTAAAAGAGGTTTAGCCCTACTATATACAGTAGTGAATACACTGTCAAACCAAGCTATTTCAGTACCAAAATCAGCTCCAAATCCAATCCATAACACATGCATAGTATTCCCATACATGTAGACATCACCCTAGCATAATCGAGCATCATAAGACCAACAAAGCTGACCATAGAAGCATCAAATAGAGTGATGCCCTATATTTCTAGCCACCAAACCTCAGCCAAAATAGAGTAAATGAAGTGGTTAATTAGTCCAAAATCAACTCCAAGCAATGACATAGCATCCATGAATATATAAGCATCAACCAGCATCACATCCAACCAATGGCAATGAGTGTAGATATCAAAGATAAGTGCTGCCCTATTTTATGATAGTTTATGGACTATTATAACAGTCCAAAATTGAAGCTTAGCACTCAAATCGAATGCTAAGAGTGGAAGGATCAATGCCAAGCATCAAAACCAAGTGTATAAGTGCTCAAAGTATAGCTGCCTAATGATGAAGATGTGCTGTAGGAGATGAAAAACGTGAGTTGCTGCTAAAAAAAGGGCCTATTTCACACAACTTAATGCTGCACCAATAGGGTGAGGGTTATGGGGGGTTGCTCCAACTTGCTCGAGAAGGCTCAAAGGGTGTCCATGAAGAATGCAACCGATAGGGAGCTCGAACAAAGTGGCTATGGTGGTTGCCAACAAAGAGATGACTGATGTAGGTATTCGAATGGAAGCTAAGAGTGTGTGGGAGCTCGCGAAGAAGAGGGCTCTAATACTAGTTGAAGGGAGGTGAGCCCTAAATTGGAAGCACAAGTGGGAGCAAGAGCTATGGTGGAAGGAGCAAGAGCAAGAGAGAGACACACACACAATGTGGGAACTCCAACAATTACAATGTGTGACGACCTTCCCTTTATTCAAATGTCACTGAAAGAATAAAGAATGAAGTGACAATGATGGGCACCCACCACCTACAGTGTGCAACCGCGGGTATTGTTAGTGTAGTAGTACACGGGCGGCTAGGCAAAGGTGCCTTTACCTCCAACAAGCTTTAATGGTCTAAGAAATAGACCTAAGTACCTATATCGAGTACTTTACATTGCAAATATTAATCTATTTATATTGTCTACTATGTTATATACTTGTTTCAAACCTATGACTTGCAGTTTCTTTTAATGGTTTAAGAAATAAACTTAAGTACTTATATCAAGTGCCTTAAATTGCAAGTATTAATCTACCTATGTTAGGTATTATGCTAAGCACTTGTTTTGCATTTATGACTTTCAATAAGGTTTAGTGGCCTAAGAAATAAACCTATGTACCTATGTGAAGTACTTTGAATTTCAAGTATCATTAATCTTCTTGTAGTAGTTACTTTACATGTACCTAGCATAGATACTCCTAGAGATTATAGGTGCATTTTACTATCTACCATGGTTACTTTTTAAGTATCTAACTAGATTCTTCCAATAATTTTATGAAGTAATCTATAATGTACCTAGAGTAAGTATAGGTACTTACACTAGACATTTCGAGACTTACTACTAAATGGACTTATAAAATATCTACATCAAGCACTTACCAAGTTCATAAACTTAAGCACATACTTATAATAGATTCGCCTCTAACTTAATAGTAGGCATGGCCTTGTCTACTCAAGTAGTGCCAATGCATTAGAAAGTGCAAACATTCGAGTTACAACCTATCTTATAGTCTCTAAGTTTGTAAGCCTTACTTCCTTCATCGAATGGTTCTTTTTCTTTTGGTTCTCCAACTTTAATAGGAGCACAATAATGGTAGACAATGATCATTCCACCTTTATCAAGATAATTGACTTTGTTTGATCTAGGAATTTCAATTCCTCCTAATAGCCTCTTACAATGTGGAGCACTTTCTTTGTAAAAAGTTCCACACAACCTTATGACTAGTGGGGTCTCAATAGCTTGACATTGCACATTTGCAAAGAGCATTGCAAACTTGTAATTAATCTAATTGTTGATATGATGCTTGGTAGAACTTCTAGAATAACAAGTCATATTCTTAAACATAATCCAAACATAACATAAGCATGAAAATATTTGACCCTTTCCCTCTTATGTAGCTATGTACAATTAGCTGCTCAATAACAAGTAGGTCTTTAGGATTGAGATTTTGGTGGATCTTTTCGTCTAAACTCAGCCCTTACTCTTTATGGAACTCATCCACCACTCAAAATCAAGCAAGTTTTAGGACTAAGATTTTAGAGGAGCTTTCCTTCTAAATTGAGCCCCTAATTTTTGTGGAATTCATCCCTATAGAAGAAAAAGCACTTAGCTTTAGGTAACAAAACTTAGCTTCCCCCCAAAAAATAGTTGTTACCTTAAATAGACAATCAAGAGGTCATACATTTATCATGAGCCAAAACTTATTGAACATTACCTATTGTGGATAATTTTTAAAACTTTCTTTGATTTGATCATCGAGAACACTATTGTTAGACTTATTATTTGCTAAAGTGGGCACCTTTTTGGGAGTGCATTTTTCTCGCATTTTTGTGGAGTTGTCTTCATTATACTACAAATGGGAATAAGCATTAGGCTTTAGAAAACAACCATATGTTTGAAACCTTTCCATTTCCATCCATACATTTCAAATATTTCTATGTGAAAGTATCTCCACATATTTTAGAAAAACCACAAATTTAACCATTGAAACTACCAAGACCATTGCCTTTAATCTTGCCATTCTAGTATGTAATATACAACCCCAACAAATTGGAGAAAAAAGCATAACAAAAAGTTACTTTTTTGTTTGCAATATCTAATATAGAAAGAGTACTTTGAATTAGGTAAATAATTGAGGGTTTAATCAGCTTGTAACTCTCATTGCGATCATGACAATCTTGCATGGAAAATAACAAGTGTTGATAGAAATGAAAATTCGATGCATCTCTAAACCCGATATACATGTATACACTCATAATTTGTAAACATTAATAAGGTACTTCAAAAGGGGGATGCATATAAAACTGTGGTTCATTACAAATGTGTAAACCTTCAATTTGGACTTCTAGAATGGAGTTAACCATCCTAATAAAAAAAGGAAGTTGAATTACTTTAGACTTAGAATACATAATTTTGTTGCTATATCTATACCAAAACTAGTAGTTAAAAACCCTCAAATCTTGATATGAACTTAGTCTTTGCAAACATCACAGGTATGGTCTCCCCTCTAGGACCCACAACTGACATAAGGAAGTGTCCCATAGTCTTTAGATAACCAGTAGAATCGAAGAAAGGAATCAACCACTGAGCATTGTCTATGGCAAATTTAACTGCCTCATGAGCTACCAATCTACAAAGAGGCACGACAGGAGGCAATGTCCTCTTCTTGACATAAAACTAGCTCAGTACATTCTTCATCAAGCCTAGAGAGACTTTCTTGCCCAAGTGCCTTGAGTGATTTTGTTGTTTTCCATCCTCGGCCTCCCCTTGAGCATTATCACCACTTATCTTTTCATTATCGTCCAGACCCTCATGGTGCACATTGGTCTCTATAAACACAGATGTTAATAAACAACAATAAAAAGCAATAATAGCAAAGCAATTATATATATAATGATAAACAACAATGAGTAACAATAAGCAATAGTGACATATAAATGAAATGAAAATATAAGTGACTACCTGTTTGCTCAGAAATCTCGTCAATGGTATTGGAGTCCCCATCTACTTGTGCTTCATCATCAATGAACACACATCTTTTTAGACCACATCCTTTCTTCTTTGGAGGAGTGTAAAAGGTCTCACATGTGATGATGCTTCTTGGTCTATGATCCGCTTAGGAGCACATCCCAAATGTAGCTTCATGCTAACTTGACATTTACTATGATGTGAGACATTCCTTTCTCTTGCCAGGCACTCTTTTTGGTGCCATAATATGCAATCTGAGCATAAACCACAAAGAAAATTAAAATTCATAATGTCATTATGTATTGCTTAATGTTGTTGAAATCCTCTTATAGCATAGTCCCAAAGTGAGCACATATAAAAAATCACACAACAATTCCATATAGACATACACATAAATTTTTCTCCACAAGATTATCGAACAAACCTTGATGGTTGGTTCTAGCAAGAAGTCAAAGAAATCTTTTGAATCCCCTTAAAAAGGTCAAAAGTCTTAGGGCAGTGACTTGGATTTGGATACAAACCCAAAAGATGATAGCAATAGTGAGACAAGGAGAATTTAGATGATGATGATGGGAAGAACCCCTAAGATAAAGGAAAACATCAATAAATCATTAAATGGTACTCATAAATCTACTATGAAGACCTTATAGTATTCCAAGTGTAATAGTTTAAGCCACTTGACAGCTGATTGTGGCCTGATCGCTTGTGCGTGTATGTATGATTGAAAAGCAAATTGTAGTTTTGGACTAGTTAAACCCACTTGCTCAATGGCACAAATAGAGAAGATAGAGGGATTGGTAGTAGCTGCCTAGACCTAGTCTAAATCACCAACTTACCTTTTCAATTCTTGAGTGGAGATGCTTGTGAATCGGTTTTTTACTATTTTTTGTTGAAAATTTATGATTCATCTTTTGAAATCCACTAAAGTATCAAAGGGGGCAACTTATAGCCACTATGGAATTGATCAAAGTAGCTAGACATGAAGGGCACTACACACACTATGGTTGCCATTGCAATTGTTTGGACATCCAGTTGCCATCCCATCCACTTGGGAGACTTGAATGATCATTATGCATCTTGAATCATACATTAGATCTCTCTTTGGGCCTCATAGTGATAGAGACCTCCAATTGTGTATAGTGCTTACACCTCGCTTACACTTGATCCACAAAGATAGAGGTTTCACTTTGAAAGTCTTGTGGCACATGCAATGGGAAAAACATAGGGAAAGAGGTTCTTTCTTTTGATTGGCTCTTTTTCACCTCTTAGATGTGACTTTGATGAGCTCATTGTTGAGCACCAATATCACAACTATCTTGTGAGCATTGTTAAGTTCATCACCTTCATTAACACTACCAATTTGACCCACATAGAGGGGGGACAATTAAGCCATTGTACTACTAGCATCTGCAACCTTCTAAGAGGACCAATCTTCAAATCATCAAATGCAAATTTAGCACTTACCTCAAGTTGCACTCTAAGGGACTAAATGGTCACATGCTCTTGGGCCTAGAAGTCATATTGAGACTTGGCAATTGCATGGGTAGGTAGAGCTATACACCACCACTTTTCTAGAAAAGGACTTAACCCATCCTGAATTGTCTAATCACCATCACCTTGAGTTTTGGATGATGTTCTACCTCAAATTTCTCTTGATGCCACCCCTGAGTTGTTACGCTAAAAAATTTCATGTGGAATTTAGCCAAATCTATGAAGAGGATTTTTAGACCTTATTGTTTGTTGAGAGGTGGGAAGCCTATTAAGGCTAAAGAACCTTATAGACCTTTTCAAACAGGTCATGGCTAATGGGCTGTTAAGACCTTTATAGGCATTTGGATGGTGTAACCCATTCAAACGGCCTAATAAGGCCCATGTAGCCTATTTGGAATTGCCAACCTTCTTGTGATTGGGCAAGGAGGCCATGTGTGGCTTGTGTCAGCATTCAGATGAGGGGGTAGAGTGTGAAGGTCATGTCATCATTTAGACGATTACACAACTTGCTTTGTTTCGAAGATCAAGCCTTAAATACCAAGGGGATTGAATGACATCCAAAAGGCTTAAAGCACGAGCCATAAGGCTTAAGGGGCCATCCATCTAAGATGTAAGATTGAAGTTGATCGTTTGAGCCCTTTAATGAGAGGCCGTCCTCCATCCCCCGCCCACTGCTACTCTTCTTCCTCCCCGCCCCCTCCTCCTTGCCCCACTGGCCTTTTCCGTCTAGATTATTAGTTTTGAATCTAGGCTTTAGTGAAACTAAACTAGTGATTAATCTAGCCTTTGTACTGGATTAGTGGTTTCATACCTGATCATTAAGCAGTTTCGTACTAGATTAGTGGTCTCCCTCTCTGGCCTGATAAGCAATCCCCACTTTCACTTGGCCTTCTCTCTCTCTCTCTCTCTCTCTCTCTCTCTCTCTCAGCTCTCACACTCCTGCTCAAGCCCCTCCCACTACCAAGACACACGAGCTCACATCCGAGCCAATCCAAGGAAAAATTTGTTGAGAATAGCAAATGATGCTAGCCCATAGAAGCTAGATGTATGCCTTGAAGAGGCTAGAAGATAGACAAATGATGTATGCTCTAGGAAGAGATGTTCAAAATCCCATATGCACAGTGAGGTACAATGGTACTACCCAAAAGCTATAAAAGCATGTACTTGACACTCATTTCAATGTAATGGAACAAATCATTTGAGTCACTCAAGATTGTGTTTATGAGTCCAAGATAATCTATCTTGGAACCTAATTCACTTGAGTTACAATTTCTCATTCTAATAATGTATCGTGTGTTTGATTTGCGTCCACCATAGCTCATCTAGTTCTAGGTCTGTGTTTCTAACATGGTATCAAAGCCATGGCTGAGCTAGATAGCTAGTGGTGCGATTTTTTTCTTTCTTTGCAAGCTCTACAATCTATCCCTCTTTCATTCTTCTCCTTGTATAAGTCCACTTCCATTCCAATCTCTCAAGCCATCCAACATCAAGTGTATGTACGAGGCAAAGAAGCTCAAGGAAGGAGATACTACTAGAAGTACTCAAGAAAGAAGGTGCTACTCAAGACAATCAAGAAGCTTGGGAGAGCTTCATTAATAAGGAAGTCTATGTCAAAAAGGCTGAGAAGGCCAAGGAAGGCATTGTCTCCAAGTGTCATCAGACGACCATGGTTTCTCGAATGCAGGAAGGGGTAGACTAGTCAGGAGGCCGAAGCAGTTTGGGAACTAAGGAAAGCCTAGGAGCCGCATGCTGTAGAATTTCTGAAGGGCCAAGAGAAGCTTTTGCAGTGAGTGTAGAGAGAAGCTAGAAGCTCGAGACTAGTAGACTGTCCAAAAAGGAAACCTCATAGAGCAGAGAGTTCTCCTGTCTCTCTTAAGCTTTCAGGTCCAAAAAATATATACAGAAGGAGCAGGTGATCAAAGAAAGGTCAGGCCTCCCTAAGATTAGGGCCACTGAGGGTAAGAGTCTCCTCCTTCACCTCTTTGGTCTTCCTCTTCAACATTGTTGCAGAAGAAGGGAGGTGCAGGAACTTGGTAGTCGAGGCAAAGGCGGAGAGGCAGAACGCTTACGCACTGCCAAAAGAGGGTCTCGACTAGATTATGGGGCGGCAGTTTTGATTGTGAGGTGTGGCTGAAGGGGCCACAGCCTGTGGAAAGGAAAAGACGATGTCCTAGAGTGATAATCTAGGACCATCTCCAACTCAACCTTCTACTGTAGATGAGCTCGGTGTCTAGATTGAAAGGGAAAGACAGGCTGCCGTTGCCGTTTCATGATCTGAAGGGTCTTCATTATTGTTTTTATTAAGGCAAGCTAGGAGGTCGATATTATTTCATATTTTAAACTTCTAAATGCTAAGGTTAAAGACTTAACCCTTAAAGCCCATTCACCCCAGCTCATCCTCTCTCTCCCACACTCACTTATTCACACCTTCCCGCATTCAAAAAAAGAGTTGTCTATATCACACTCAAACAATTAATACCAATGTAATGATAAGCCATGAGTCCAAGATAAATAAATCCCACAAATGCTATGTATCCCAAAATCTATGTCAAAGAGAGCGTGTCAAGACAAGGCCATGAACTCATTATTGAAAACATAAAGCAAAAAGGAGAAGTACCACGCGTTAACAAAGGGACAAGGAGCACAACAAAGGAAAAGAGCACGAAGACAAAGAAGACCAAAAAGATGAAGAAAAGGGCCGAAGGATGCCAAAAGAAGCCAAAGGAAAATGAAAAAGATGCTTTCCGCTACTGACAACAAAGAATTTTCCCATAGTGGATCTTGCTTCCCATAATGGATGTAACAAAACACTTAGCGAAATGTAAAGCTTCAGCCTTAACTTGACTAGGCTGCCAAAGAGCTAGTCTCCCAAGCCATATCATCATGTAGGGGGGGCAAAATCCAGCAAGGGTAGAGACTCGTCATTTGAGGGGGGGTGTTGAGAATAGTAAATGATGCTAGCCCATAGAAGCTAGATGTGTGCCCTGAAGAGGCTAGAAGATAGACAAATGATGTATGCTCTAGGAAGAGATGTTCAAAATCCCATATGCACAGTGAGGTACAATGGTACTACCCAAAAGCTATAAAAGCATGTACTTGACACTCATTTCAATGTAATGGAACAAATCATTTGAGTCACTCAAGATTGTGTTTATGAGTCCAAGATAATCTATCTTGAAACCTAATTCACTTGAGTTACAATTTCTCATTCTAATCATGTATCGTGTGTTTGATTTGCCTCCACCATAGCTCATCTAATTCTAGGTCCGTGTTTCTAACAAGATTAAATCCTTCAATGAGGGGGCGTTTGAGCCAATAGATGGGTAGTCTGAGCCATAGGGAAAGAATCTGAGACATAAGGCTTAAGGCTTGAAGGGTTTAATGAGGGGCCATCTGAGCCACTTAATCGACGTCACTTGAATTAGGTGCCTTGACAGCTCTATGGTGCATGTTGTAACATCATAGCCTGTTGTAACGTGCCCTAATAGCTCTATGGCACATTGAAAGCCATATTTGCATTGAAAGATTACCTGATGAGAGGAAGGAGCTGAGCTCACTTCTAGTCTGTGTCCGCGTAGACGATTTGGCTGCTCTTGTGGTCAATTGAAGATGAACCTGGACCTGCTTCTCCACGTTCTCTCACAAGAATGAAATAATCAAAAGCCCTTGCCTTTCAAAAGTTGATCCTCCAAATAATAAGGCCTTAGGGCCTACCCACACTTATGAGGACATTTGTGTCACAAGGCCCATTAAGGTTTCGTTACCTACAATCAACCGTGTGCCTTTCTCTTCCAAATTCATTTGATTGTCCATGGTGCTAGAAAATTTCTTGATTGTCCATTGTGAAGGCCATCAAGGCCATTAAATTTGGCAATTCTCCAAATGTAAATTTTCAATTAGAATTCATCCAAATTTTTCTAATGGAAAATTCATCTAGTTAAAGATCTCTAGATTCACCTAAGTGTGATTCATAATGACTGATTCTAGTTAAAGATCTCTAGATTCAAATTTGACTAATTAATATTATGGTCATTTCATCTAGGACAAAATTCATTCAATCGATGACACGTCTTGAAATTCATCAAATTTGCAACCTCCAAATTCATTCAGTCATCAGATTTGACAATTCCTAAAAGCAATGATTTGGTTTTTCTTACCCTTAACCATTAAATGAACAAGTAGGGACCGAAGGATTAGGAAATACATATTTGTCCCAGAACCTTCATATAACCATTTTTTATAGAAGGGTAAAATTGATAACTACCTTTAACAAATATTTTTTATAGAAAGCTAATGCAACAATTATTTTTTTATAGAAAGCTAATGCCACCTTGAACTTCCTTTAAACAAGAGTGTATCCTCGTTGTTTTACAATGGAGTCTATCCTCCATAGCAAAACATGTCTAGTCACATGTGCACACAGACACACACACACACACACACTCTCATATCCTAGTCTATGTGCCTGTCTGACCTAAAATGGTTATATGATCATAATGTGCAAAAAAAAGAGAGGTTGGTAGTCCCCCCATCCTCCGCGTGCACACAAATGATGGTAGGAAGCATATGCAAAGGACAAGATCCTTAGTGAGTTCACTTGTACACCTCCCTTGTGATCTGCATGTGCACAATCGACCTAACTACTTTGCAATCTTGAGGATGATGACTTGTGGCTCGATGATCCAATGCTCGATCTTGAGTGAGAGAGAAATACATACACAAAGGTTGAGAGAGAGAGAGAGAGAGAGAGAGAGAGAGAGAGAGAGAGAGAGAGAGAGAGAGAGAGAGAGAGAGAGAGAGAGAGAGAGAGAGAGAGAGAGAGAGAGAGAGAGAGAAGGGGGGGAGGGAGGAGGGAGGAGGGGAGAGTGTCTCTTGGCTTGAATCAGTCAAGGTTTGAGAGAGAAGGAGGGGGGGGGGAGACACAAAGCTTTGTGAGAGCGAGAGTGAGAGTAAGACATTGAAAAATCAAGAGTTCATGTTGAAAGACGTCTTCTTTGGCAAGGCAACATTCTTAAGTAGGATTATACCGGGCTCTTGCAACTAAGGTAGTTGGTGATGACTCTGGAGATTATATTACTAGGCCTGGAGGGTCATACTAATGCGTGTGTAAAATGTCCTAGAAAACATCCCAAATGTCCTTCTGTGTCATTTTTATTACATCTCTCATGCAAGTCTCTCACTCACTCTAATGATGTTTTAGAGTTATTGAGCCGTCACTACTAAACATTCTCTATGATGTGTCGTAAATGGATAGTCCTTCTATGACTCTTAAATTTTTATGATTCTACTAATTCATTAATTAGTCTTCTCAAGTTACAATGATGGCCACCCACTACAGCTTTTACATTATTCAAACCCTCTCAAGACTTCCTCTATGATACCCTTTTTCCTTTGCACTTTCCTTAATTTGAGAGTTTTTTCCTTCTCTTTTACAAATCCACATTGTAAGCTCAATATAGAGTTGTCTTATTTTTCATCAATTTCCAACCCAACAAAGAGCACAACATGTCAAGTTTTGCCATTTTGTCATGGAGAATAGCTGGTGAATACATAGAGCACTAGGTTTCATTAAGAAATGGAGAGCTTTTTCTGAGTGAGAACTACCTACAAAATCTATTGCCTCCAACACAAAAATTTTAGGGGTTGCAAGTCGTTGTAGAGCATGAAGGTGGAGCAAATTACAACTCGACATCACAAATACCAACTATCTCTAATGCTAGGCCATTACCCAAACAGACAAATCTAGTCATACAGTGATAGGAGTGAAACCACTCTCTATGAGGGGTCACATGAAGGAAGCCCCTGAATCTATCAATCAACATTGAGTATATCCAGAAAAAGCATCAATCAGCTGAAGTATCAAGATAAGAAGCTATAAGTATGAAACCATCATCAAAATCAGTCTACATGACATTAATCTCTTCAAACTTAATGCTAGACTCGCTAGGGACAATGCTATGATCATCATTTTTGTCCTATACTTTACCCTTAACCTTTTCTTTGCACTTGTCCTTGTGTATTTTATGGCACTGTGGCCAAATATATCTAGCTTTTCCACAATAATGACAAGTCAATGAGGACTTACATCCATGGGACTTACTACAAGACTATCCATGTGACTAAGAACGAGAGTGCTAAGAGTCTCTCCAACAATGGTCATTATCGCTCCTACCATTATTGCCTCTAACTATCAAAGCATGAGAGGTGTGGAAAATATCAACATTCTTTTTGTTAACCTCTTCATTCAAAAGTGCATCCTCTACATCTTGAACTTGAGCCTATATGTAGGCATATTTACACACATAGCACTACGAAATGTATCCCATGATTCAAGCAATATAACCAAGAGAGGAACAAAGGGGGAAGATTACCCTTGAATTCAATCCCTTACGAAGACAAATGTCTAGGAATAGAATGAAACTCATTTAAGTGGGTTGACATGGACGTGTCCTCCTTCATGCGAAGGTCCATGAGTTGCTTCAACCAATACGTCTGAGAAGCGGGGCTCTGCTTGTCATAGACATTGTGAATCTTATCCCATAAGTCCCATGCGGACTGCCCATCAAACCTAACATTATAGAAAACCTACTTAGAGAGGGACAAAATGATGGTGGACTTACATAGCTCATCCAATTCAACCCAATCCTCTACAATACATTTGGGCTTGACACCCTCATGTTTCAAGTGCTTAACCTACATTTTCTACACTAAAACTTGCTAGATTTGGGCCTTCCAATAACTGTAGTTGGTGCCATCCAACTTGTTAATATTTAAGATAGCACTATCATTAGAGCCACCAGTAGGGTAATCTTGTGTTAGCATGAACTCCTTTGGGCTAAGGCAATGGATGTTGGTGGAGGAAGGCTTGGGAATCACTAGTGTGAGGAACTGTGAGAGCACTCTTTGTCAAGGTGGATTTGGATGTACTAATCTTCTGTCTCTTAGAAGAGTCTCCTTGTGGTATTGCAACTTGAGCAAGAATAATTCTAGATAACTCTAATCCTTGTATACCATGACTCTACATAATGGCCCAAAATCCTCTCAAAATAGGTAGTGGTATTTGCCTTTGATCTCATAGTAGACATTGCAATGACATATCTAATGCTCCTTTGACTCTACCTCTATCCCACATAGTTGACAATTTTGATCCTTTGGCATGGTACCCTCAAATCTCCTTGTTTCTATTTGTACTTGGCTTGATGAAGGCAGATTTGACCAATGGCACATCGAATGCTATGAGATGTAGTCACTTGGAGCTATAGGTCTCTCTCCCTCTCTCTCTACCCCTCCACACCTCTACACGTAGGTCTTTTTTTTTTGTAGTTACACACAACTCTCTCTCTCTCTCTCTCTCTCTCTCTCTCTCTCTCTCTCTCTCTCTCTCTCTCTCTCTCTGCCCCTTCCATCAATGGTGATGATTACAATATAGCCAAAGGCATGTATGAGTGGGGGGAAGAGGCTTGAACTGTGATGGTGGCATGGCCAACGAGGTTGATGGTGGTGGGGCTAATGGAGGGGTGATTGTAGGCAAGGGGTAAGATTTGCAAGCTGATAGGCATTTGGCCTCAGAAGAAGGTGTTGACATCCACGTGACTCTCTTTGCTTGGTCTTCCCCCTCCCCCTCCCCCTCCCCCTCCCCCCTCTCCCTCTCTCATATTCTATTTCTTCGTGTAGGCATTGGGGGCATGATCAACTAAGGTGACCTTTGCCTCTTTCTCTCATTTTCTTCAGCTCCTCTTTGATGTCCACAAATTCCGATGCATCAAATCTTAAATTGTCCCATGATTTATTCCATCTCCCCATTTGCATTCAAGTCCCTTCACTAGCTTTGATGCTTAATTGATAGGCTCCAACCCACACAAAGAGATAGAGAAATAAAGAGATATGGAGAACAATAACTTGAAGATGGGTTTACATAGCATGCAAACCCTTAATGCTAATCATGTGGGCCCTTCTGTGTGTGTGTGTGTGTGTGTGTGTGTGTGTGAGGGCAAAACATTCTATCAAACAAAGAATATTATAAACTGTTGGTCCCTTGTGGAAGAGGGAGAGAGAGAGAGAGGGGCAAAGCATGCTATTAAACAAAGCATATTATAAACTATTGGTCATGTGTAATGTAGATGTCCTCCCTTAGCACCACACAACTCTTTGTGTTTGCAAGCTCTGTGTTTGGACCTCTCTCTCTTCCTCTCTACACGTCCATGATCTAGCTATGTCTTACTTCCAACTTTTGTAAGAATGCATTTTGCAGATTGGAAGTTGAATTAGTTGTTTTGTAATGAAGCCTTACATCAATTCAACGTGATAAAAGTTCATCAATAAACCATTGCATATGTTTTCAATCTGCCCATCCTTGAATATGCATGGGAATGCTTATAGTGGTTCCTATGCCTAATACATAAAGCTTTAACTTTAAGAGCTATACAAGGTTGTTAGTAAGCAAGTTCATGTCAAGTAAGTATTTTGTACATATCAATAGTTGGAGTGAGTAAGTAAGTACACCAAGTAACTCTTCTACACCCAAATTAAAAAGCACAAACCCTTAGCATTTATTATGCAATTAAGCAAAGCAATTTTAGTTTATTGTCATGATATATATATATATATATATATATATATATATATATATATATATATATATATATATATATATATATATATATATATACATATATTCAAATTGATATATCTCCAATTAAATGCATTTTTTTAAATGGAACTTTTATATTTGATAAATTCGATTTAAGATCATCTTCAAAGTAGAAGTAGATTCAGGAACAATTGACACTCTAGAGTGACTAATAGGCAATGTTGGGTGAGGCTTAATATCAACATATAATTAGAGAGAGAGAGAGAGAGTGATCCTTTACTGCACTAAGTGTATAAGAAACGAAAGATACTTTTCAAAAGATGGTAAGGTCTCTCTATCTTCTCTCTGTGTGTGCATGTATAAGTATATATGTGTAAATATACATAAGCAATGTATATTCTTTGTTTAGACTCTCTTTAAGCATACATATATAAAGTGAATAAATTTATAATATATAGACTCAAACTAAGCATATTTATAATATGTGTGCACATATGGGTAAGGTGTGTGTGTGTGTGTATACGACTTAATTAAGTCTCTTGCATGCCTTTAAAGATGGTCAAAATGCTCGAATGACAATCCTTCCTCATAAGATGAATCCTATTAAAATGCTTGAGCAATAATCCTCTTAAGATAAACCCTATCAAAATGTGAAGTAATAAGGAGAAATAATAGAGGGAAGTGAAGAGGGGTGCAGGGAGAGGGGAGGCTAGCCTACGAACGCGGGTCCTAGCGCAGGGTAGTAGTTAAGACTATTGTGAGAGAATGCAGAGAGTGAGGAAGAAACATGGCTCCTTTCTTACTTCTAAAAGAAGTGAATTGACTCTCGACGTGCACCCGCCATCCTCACTCCTGCGTCTCTCGCCCTTCTTTCTCTCTCTCGTCATCGCCATGGGTGACCTACCAAATAATCAGCGAAATAGGGGGCTGATTTCCCCACGTTGGGGCTATCGCCCTTCCCATAAGACCTGCCGGCCCGTCCGATGGGGGGGCGGGGAGGGGGTCATGCCTCTCTCTCTCTCTCTCTCTCTCTCCCCCCCGCCCCCTACTTAAACGCATACCCTTCCCTTTGTCAGACTCATTCCAGGACCCCAATGTACATATTCTTCTCAGTTATTGATTTCGTCCCCCCACATGTACAACAGGTATGCCATAAACCTCCAAAACCCTACTCCATTGTCGTTAAACATTTGCAAATTTTGGCTAATCTGAATCTTAATTTAGAATCAGCTCTGACCAATGCTGATAGCATGTGCTTAATCTTTAGATTCAATCAATGTTGCTAGCAGGCTCTTAATAAGGCTATTGCTGAGGTTATCAATCCCTGCAATGTCAATCTTAGCATACTCAATGAATACCAATCGATGCCTGATGAATACTAATGGATTCCTGATGGTGATAGCAGGAGGCTTAGTCATGTCGATTGAGCATGCTAGTCAATCCCTATGTTGATTACATCTGTTGTTGGATGATGTGCTGAAATGGCACACATTAGAACCCAATACAGCAATTTGAACAAAGGGCCATCAGGTTTCCCAATATTCCAAGGGGAAAATTCAGCACATAATCATGATGCAACATATGACCTATTGCAACACAGAGGTGGACCACTTCCTTTAACAGGTTTCAAGTAAGTAAGGCTTAATTTGTTTTGTACTTATTGTTGCTGAGGTTACCATGAGACGGCTGAAAAGCTCTGAGATTGAAGTGTTTGTTTGTTTACATTGTGGGTATGTCACTTGGTGCTGTGACAGCAAATTGGACTCCTCTACAAGCTATTACCACAATAGAAGACACGGCAACTCCAAGCCATTCAGGAATGCCAGTGCCCCCAAGCCTCGCCTTTCATCAGCATCGGCATCAATTGCACAGGACACACAGTCCCAGCGTACAAATTCCATGAGAATAATTGGCTCCTCTGCAAGATTCAGTGCCCCTGTGAAGCATGGGCTTGCTGCTGAATGGATGGATGATACTAATGCATCTACTCGAGGACCTGCAGTTAGTGCATTCTGCCATCAAAACACGACTGATTTTTCAAGTATCTGCATCACTAAGGGAGCATCACAAGACAATCCTAAGCTGAAACCAGCTTCTAATGCAAGGCCCCGAAGCCCAGCTTCTGCCAACAAACCAAAGGCAGCATTCAAGTATCTCAATGCCAAGGTGGTTGCTGAACGGTTAGTGAGAGCATTGACCAAAGATAAAGGGGAGGCTGAGAAGAAGGGTCCACAATCGGCAGACAGCAGGGACACTCAGAGGAGCAAGGATGATAGGAAACCACCTAAAACAATACATTTTGAGGATGCACATGGCATGGTTCATGATTCATTATCTCCTCCCCAAATGTCCGTAGAAGGTCCAGGAAGAGATGAAGCAGAGCTTTATAGCAAGAGTTATCAGGATGAAAAGAAACTGTGGTCTGGCATTCAGGTGGATCCGAAGTTGAATCCTCCAGTCCATACAGATACTGTTTTAAAGGCAAGTTCTGAGATGGGCTATGTCGATCGTTTTATACATGATGAAGGCTACAAAGTATCTGATGGCTATGAGGTTGAACCCCTTGAGGCTAAAGCAAAGGCTTTGGAGGAGCAAGCAGCCATGTTGGGGACAGGAAATAAGCTCTCTGATGTGCTAATAAGAGCCCTTGTGGAGGGGCAAGGTGAGTACAATGCCTTCGAAATACACACAGATGAGTTGGAAAAAGAGTTTCAAAAACACATTCAAGAGAAGAGGGAGCTAGCTCTGCAGATGGCTGCTGAGCTCCGTGACCGTGTGGAGGAGCGGCTACTTGCACAAGAGGCATTGCAGCAGTTGAGGGCAGAGATGGATGAAAAATTGCAAAAGTTGGAGAGAGATAAGGCAGAGTTCCATCGTCAAATGCAAGAGGGAATTGAAGAAAATGACGAACAATGGATGGAAAGGCTGGAGAAGCTCAAGACAAAGGAAAAGAGAATGAGTGAGAGGTTGAAGGACATAGCAGAGGAGAAAATTGATCTACAGAAGGAGGTCTCTTCACTCACCATGAAGAAGAACAGTTTGCTTGAGGAGGCGAGGGAGCTTCAAAATGCAGTGAAGGATTTGAAACAACAGCTTGATGAATCAGGACAAGAAAACATGAAGCTAAGAAAGGCTTTAGAAGCTTCCACGAGGCTTTTGGAAGCTTCTAGAGAAGGTTCTACTATTGAAGGCTCCTTTACCAAATCAATGGAAGATTCCTCCATTAAGATTTTGGGAAGCAACTTTGCAAAGGCTGTTGATTCTTCTATTATCAGGGTTGTGGAAGGTCTACCTGTCAAATCATTGACAGAGGACGAGTGGAACACACTCACTAGGAAATACAGGCTTAAAGAGAAAGAGCTATCAGAGAAGCTAAAGGCAGTCACCAAATTGCAGAGGCTCTGCAAAGAGCAAGAAAAGACCATACAAGGGCTAAGGCTTGCACTGGGGGATCATGCAGATAGTGGAAAACTGGGTAAAGGGGAGTTTCTCATCAAATTGCAAAGCGAGTTGATTAGGCTTACTGGATTGGAGCAAAGTCTTCGGAAAGAATCAGAAGCTTACAAGGCAGAGGCACGTGCTGCCAAACAAGAGAATGCAAGACTCATTGAAAAATTAGGCCTGGCCATGAGGAAAGTGGGCAACAGTGGATCCATCACAATGGTTGATTATAGTATGAACCTGGGTGATAATCACAGGGACGTTGCCAAGGGAGAGAACAAAGTGGTACAAAATCACCAGTTAGATAGAAATGAAGATGGACAGAATATGGCATTGGTCTTGATGGCCCACACCAGAGATGGAACTTTGAAGGACACAGAGGTATAAAATACAAACAGTAATTCCTAAGGATTTAAATTTTAGCTCTTTGGTAGAGGTGAAACAAAAACATTCTAAGAATAGTCCTCAAGGTAGCATTGCACCATTGATTGCATGATGTGCTGACAAGGTTGGCGTTAGCATGCTTAATGTGTTTAAAAATTGTTGTCACATACCTGCAAGTCTTTCAAAGAATTCCAGGCCGTGCATGCAACACATGAGAAACAGGTTTTGGTTCCGATTCATACAAAGTGTTTAGCCTATCCTCCAGCTTAGTTGCAGGGGGGGTTTGTCCAGCATACAGACGTGCAACACTGCTTTTGTTGTTTCTTGCATGCTGACATTTAAAATCGTAGTATATGTGACTCATTGTTCCCGTTACTGCAATAACATGTAGAAAATTCCATGCAGGGCATTTTTTCTGATATGATGCTGTGATAGAAGGCTCTAATAAAAGGAAATTTCTTCTGTGCATTCATCCAGGCAACTTATGGAGAAGCTGACGATCTTAGAGAGGAAGTAGCCATGCTTTTTCACACTCGAACTAGGCTTCAAAAGGAGGCTGAAAACCTTCATAGTGCACTTACTTTAACCAATCGAAGAGTTCGAGAACTTGAGGCCCAAGTAAACGTTCTATTTGCAGTTGTGCTTACATAACAAGTTATTTTTATGATTATGACTGCATGTTCAAGTCCTTATACTTTTGTTTCAAGTTCCAACTTTAAGCTTCTTGAAAACCAACCCCCCCAAAGCCCTGAACAACCCCTCCCAAAGCAAACCTAGAAGTCTAGTTATACCCAAACAACGTGTCCTAAAGCTTTGAAGCTTTTTAAAGCAGGAACATAGGGGGAGTTTTTTCCCTTTCTATTGCAGTAGGGGGTGGATGATGATGGCAGTCTGAAGGAGTTTGAGTTCTAGCTTTTCTTAGACAAGTCATTTTGTGCGGTTACTACATGTATTTTGCTACATCAGTGTAAGTCTTAGGAAATTGAAGTCCTAGCTTTTCCTAGAAAAGACTCATTTGTGGATTCATTACCTGTATGTAGTTGGTTTTGTTAATGACAGCCTCATGAATTCTCATATCGCTTGTGGTGGTTCGGAAAATTAGCTTGCAGGAAAGGATCAAGAACTTGGGGGAATACAGGAAGAATTGGAGCGTGTGAGGGAACAAAGGGATGCCATGCAAAGAGAGGCAGATTTTATGGGACGTGAGGCCATTCGTCTAAGCACTCAAGTTGAGCAACTAAGCAAGAAAGTGGAAAAACTAGATGAAGATGTGATGTTGAAGGATGGCCAACTTTCGATTCTACGCGGTGCATTGCAACAAGAAAGTGATTGAAGGAAGAGCTTCTTTTCTTTTGTGTCTTCTATGTCAGAGTGGTGGAAATTTTTGTGGGTCTTGCCTTGTACAGCAGCTGTGCACAGTGAGGTGCCCACTGCCCTATCATGTGAAAAGCCTCCCTCTATGTGGGGTGCTGATTTTAAGAGAGTAAATCTATATAGCTTGTACAACAAAAGTAGTTTCCAGTACTCAGAACATCAAACTTTGTCTCCTTACTACATGTAAACGATGATAGTCAATGATTGTTGTGCATTTTGTATCACAAACAAGTGAATTGTGTTGTACTTCTGCCATAACCAGATGTGACAGGAAATTTGGACAGAGACAAGGAACGACGGACAGGCGGGAACTGCCTTTCCTTCTGATCATCTGGTCACATGGTACGGGAATGAAGGCAAGGAGGAGCTTGCATTCTCGATATTCGTAAGCCCAGACATGGCCATTCCTTGTAACTGTGCATATGATTTAAGTCAGCAATTATGTTTATCCAACTGTTTAGTTGGCTTTCTTTGATGAGGGCCTTACAGAAGGCTCAATTGTCAAGAATTTGTGGTAGGGTGTAGCACAAAGGTGGCAGTGATGTGAGAACTTGGATGATACTAGAGCTAGGCCATGCCTTGCTTAACTGACAAAGATTTGTGTTAAAGGTGTAGCATAAAGATGGTAGTAATGTGAGAACTTGCTATGACACTAGAGCTAGGCCATACTTTGTTAAGAACTACAAGCAAAATCCTAAAAGCATTAATATTCTAGCCATAGGATTGGAACTAGTCCACCAAGTGCTAAACATTTTTTGAAGTTCGCCAAGACCTTTGCACTTGTTTCATACCTTGTTTAAGAGTTTACAATTGATGCTACAAATGTTTTGGTTATAGTACCAAAACTTGTAGAGCCATGACTTTTTGATAATTTTGGTCTTGTAATGGCCAAACCTTATTCAACTAATAGATTTAAAATTTGTCAAAAGCCTTCCAAGCAATCGTAATCTTGCCAAGAGTGTATTACCTTAAGGTTGAAACTTGCTTGACTTCTTGTATGAGTACTTCTATTAAGTTTGGAGCTAGTGTATGATCGATTGGAATTTATATAATGTTTGTGTACAGTGTGTACATTGAGCTCAAAATACATATACTTGGAGTTGAAATTGAGAACTTGGTCTATCAATTTGAAGAAGTTGCACATGCTAATATAAGGTTACATTCTACTTGTTGTGTTGAAGCTTTTTTTGCAACTTGTACAACAAATATAAGTAAGACTAACTATTAGATTGTAGTATCCATCTTATATGTTGAACTATTGAGAGTCTTGGAGTTTATAGGAGCAACAAGAAGCTTGCCTATTCTTAATGTGGTGAGTATGTAGAGATTCTACTAGCTTTCAAAATTGTCAAGAATTCCAAATATACTTGGATGCTATATGTTTGTTCAAAATATGTTTTAAGGTAAGTTGAGTATAGGGGCCTTCAATACCACCTCTCGCTCCCTCCCTCCCTCACTCCTTTCCTTTGTGTTTGAGCACACTAGCATGATAAGGCATCATTAATATGCATTTTGTAGCCTAGTGAAATTCATGCACATGTAAGGTAAAATCCTACCTCCTACTAAGGTCACATTGGCCAGAAGGTTTGTGTAGATATGATAGGCAAGGAGAGAAGTCCTTGTCACCTAAGCTTAATGGAAGCTTACATGACTAACAAGCAAATGACACACTAGGCAGCTAGGACAGATTCCAACAAGAAAATATGGGATCTCCCAACATTTACTCATTTTACGCTAACCAACCAACTTTGTGTGTGTGTGTGATTGTTTTTCCCTACCAAAGACTAAGCAATTATGTTCATTCTTGGGGCTTTCCATTTCTCTTATGTGTTAGCTTTTTTAATATGACAATGGTTTCAAAAATAATTTATTAAAGCATTTGTTATAAGATAATGACATCCACATGTTTTAATCCCTCCCTCTCTCTCAAATGAAACTATGGATCACAAATGAACTTACACTAAAATAACTCAAAGAATGATTAGGTGAATGCAGCCAAAAATGAGGGAAAATAGGATGCTTATCGAGGTGGTGCTAAGGTTCTTATACTCCTAATGTGTAGTAGAATATAAGGCATGTTTTGTTAAGTATGGGCTGGAAGAGTGAGGAGTCGATCCTCCTCACTTGGGAATTTCTTACTCCAAAACACATATGGCTAGTTTAGGAAGGTTACATCGATAAGGAATTGGTACATTGGATTGATATTGAGAAGGATTGAGTAGGTTAGGGGTTAAGAACAATGAAAAAGAAAACTCAAAAATTCAAAGCACACTAAAAAACACAAGATAACTCATAAAACACAAGATGAAAAATTCAAACTCATTTTTCTTGAAAAGTTTGTGGCATCATTTTGATTAGAAGATGCGTTGTTTGTTATGCAACTTGTGCCCAATGTTGTGTATGCATTGAAGAGAAGAGGGTGTGTAAAATGCATAAAATGCACAAAATGTAATTCTTAAAACTTAGCCAGACAGTTCGGGGTTGAAGATGTTGTAGCATTTATCTCCTAGATGGATGAAGACTTTTCTTTTTTGGTCGGAAAGAGAAAGAGAGCATGGCAAATATGCATATCACATTCCTCCATTTTCCACTACTTGGTGGCTTTCTATTTCAGAGCTTGAAGTGTCTCCAATCCTCCTTGTCTCTCTTTGAATGATCTTCAATACCTACTCTTTGTGGTTTTGAAGATCAACAATAGATGCCCTTCATCTTCTTGCAGCTTGGCTTCCTCCATTTTTACTATATTACTATTGTTACCTTCATTTTCTCTTCCACTTCCCCTCTTGTGTGAGAGACATTTTCATTCTTTTTTGATACAATCTACCCATACATTTGAATGTGAAGACTATTGGGAGACGTTTTTCTATTTGAAATCTATAGGAGATTGGGAGCATACAACCAAAGATTACTCTCGCAGTTGAATAAAGTCTCAAGTATACTCAAGGTTGGGGATCCTTAGGTGTACAGTCATCTTGAGAACATACATGCACAAGCACACCTTTGTCTACCAGATGGTTGTAGTGCTTCTAAAAAGGGAGATTCCATTTGAGCAAACAATCTCGTTGTGGGAAATTCTTTGGGAAGAAAAGAGAGTTGTGGGAGTGAAACATCCAAAGTCTCCATAGAGGAAGGCGAGGAGAAGGAAGAAGGGCATATCCAAGACACACCACTAAGGTAACAGACCTAAAGCTTACTCTATAGAGAACATCCTATGAACAAATCTCAAAAGCTATGCGGTGCTATTTACTGCCTTGGAATCATTCCAAGGTATTATTTTTCGAAGAAAATATTGCTTAGAATCATACTAAGCAATGCTTGCTTTATAGCTTGGAAACAATGAGCAAATAAGCCTCTCATGGTAGCCCATTTATCAGATTTGTGTTTGGGGTAGTAGATGTGAGCATTGGATCCCTTTTCAGGCCACTTCAACAACATGAGTAACCATCAAGAATGGTGTAAATCACCTTTCATGCAAGAAAGAGGGTGCAATCAAGCCTCGCACTAGCTATGGCCAATGCAATGCTTAAGGAGTAGCTTCCATAAGCATCCAAGAATCAAATCATTGATGAATCCAGTTGTTGTGTTACCCTATTCTTGGTGCCAATAGCTTGAAGTAATGTTGTGGATCACATGATGCTTTTGCCTTCAAGAATAGTTATGATCTTGCTTGGAATGATAAAAAAGAATCAAGCTAGAGCATGTATTTTAGCCATGGATGCATAGGAAGAGAGAGATGTTGATGAATCTAACCATAAAAGCTTGAAGGAAGAAGGAAGAAGAAGCTTGATTTCAAAAGTAACTAGGAATAATTCCCCCTTTAGCTCTAATAAAGTTATCTTTTACCAAACTAGCTACCAAAAATGCCTAGAATTGAGTGACAACATACTATTTTAACCTAAGTGCCTCTATATTTGTCCCAATCTCTTGTAAATGCCTTTAGCTACTATGATGTGTTTGTTGAGATGTCGAGCTCTACATGAGTCGGCATCCACCACGTGCCTTGGTGATGTGGCACCATATTATTCACTAGCATGTTAGGGAATTGACATGAGGATACGCTAGTGATTCTACAATTGGACTATACTCACGTAGTCCATCCTTGGTTATGGCACATTCATTGTGCCACCTCTTCTTTCCTAGTGAATTCGCACTTAGTAACAACATATATATATGTTATGGTACTTCCATATTAGTCTTTATCATGTTGTAGACTTAGTTCTTGTGTGTGGAAGAAGAAGAAGATTACTGCCCTATCTCTTTGTGTTCTCACATATCCATTGCTTTTGTGTGTGTGTGCTCTTGGGTGCTTCACCTCTCTCTCTCTCTCCTCTTATTTGTTTTCATGGTATCAGAGCCACCCCATGGCTATGCAGAGCTTGGTTGAAGGTTGAGGTGAAGGCATTGGAGCATGAAAGCAAGCAAGCAAGCAACGGGTAAGAAGCTCTTCAATCTTACTCGATTTGCCTTAACTTATAGCCGCAGGAGACTACAAAGGCTGGTAGGGCTGTAATATTCAATTACAATGAAACTTGGTGAGAAAAAAGAATATTGTATATACTAAAGACAGGCCCTTTAAGCTTTCTCGCTGTGATTTTTGGCATTTGAGGTCATTTCGGCCTCCATTCTAGACTTGCAAGTGATTCTGACAACAATTTTTGGGTATACTATAGTTTCGACTGTGTCTGCCGTTTACAAGTGCAAAGGTTATAGATTTCAAATCTGTAAGGTTTCACATGTTTTTTTGGTTGTAGACACAAAAGACAATTGCATACATATTACATATTGCAGTTATTATTATGTAGTTAGTGAAAAAGGCTGTGTGTTTAGTTGTAGTGCACCTGGTTAGCTTGCTTGTAGATTGCAGTGTTTTGCAAGGTTTTTTGTTCTATCAATATGTCTAATAACCTCAACCAAATTTTCAATGAGAAGCTTGATAAGAATAGTTATGTTGTATGGAAGTTTAGGATGATAAATTTCTTGAAGGGAAAATATATTTGGAATTACATTGAAGGAGTCATGGCAGTAGCACCTAAAGTTCCTGCATGAAATGCTATTGCAGAACATGCAAAGGCTAAGAAAGATTGGGAGTAGTCATAAAGTAAAGTCATGTACTGGCTATGTGTTAGTGTCACAGATAGCATGATGGGCCATTTGCAAGAATCTGAAACCCCCATTATTGCATAGAAGAATTTGGCAAGACTGCTCAAATGGCTGAACCAAGGGAAAAGAGGAAACCTGTCCATTAATGATGATGCCTGAAGATCAAGAGTATTGTGGAAGATCTCAAATGCATCCATGTGGTAGTTGATGATAATGATGATGTTATGTGTGCATGCTCAGGTGGACTTGGATATGAATACAAAAGCTTACTTGAAGATTGCACGGTTTTGAAAGGTTTTCTATTTTATCAAAATGTCTAATAACTTCAACCAAATTGTCAATGAGAAGCTTGATAAGAATAATTATCTCACATATAAGCTTAGGATGATAAATTTCTTAAAGGGCAAAGGTGTTTGGAGTTACATTGAAAAAGACATGGTAGTAGCACCTAAAGTTCCTACACGAAATGCTATTGTAGAATAGTTAAAGGCTAAGAAAGATTGGGAGCAGGCATAGAGTAAAGTCATGTACTGGCTATCTATGTGTTAGAGATAGCATGATGGGCTATTGGCAGGAATCTAAAACGCTCGCTATTGTATGGAATAATTTGGCAAGGCTGTTCAAAGTAAATACAAAAGCCAAAAAGCTACACCTCAAGTCATGACTAAACCAAGTGAAAAGAGAGAACCTATCCATTAATGACGATGCCTCAAAAATTAAGAGTATTTTGGAAGCTCTTGGATCTATCACTGTAGATTCAATGATAATGATGATATTGTGCATGCATGCTTAGATGGACTTGGAGATGAATACAAAAGCTTCAGGTTATCTATGAATACAAGGGATTATATCCTTGATTTTCTAGACTTGATTTCTATGTTGATACTTTAGGAGAAGAACCTTCACTTGTATTCCTCTTCTTGTCAAAGCAAAAAACAAGCTTGGACAAGTGTTTTACTCTACTAGCAGAGGTAGAGGTCATGACAAAGGCCAAGGTGGTGATCATGGTCAAGGTTATGGCGTACAACAAAATAGAGAACAGTTTCGTGGAAGGAGGATCAAAGAGGGCAAGTTGTAGATTCTAATAGGCAATAGAATTTTGGTGATAGCAAAGAGTGTTGACATTGTGGTAAAAAAGAGTGCATTTCTAAAAATTGCTTAAAAAATAAGGATGAAATTAGAAATGGAAAAAAGTAGCAAGGTAATTATGCATCCAGTATAACGACAGAAGTGAACAATTGTTTTTTATGTAGCACTTCAAGAATATTATGACTTCTCATGGAGAGTGATTTAGAAAGATGCGCAATCCATAGTCTCTAGGCTATGTGGAGATAGGGGATGATACAACTCACCCCATTACTCGTGTTAGAAATGTTCCTTTGAGTATGCAGGATTGTAAAACTAAGTACTTGCCTCATTACTATTGGGATGATGATGTTGCTACTACTGTATACATTATGAACATGACACCCCCATTGCTACTGTACATGGTATGACACCCAAAGAGAAGTTTATTGGTAGAAAGCCAAATCTGTCCCATTTGAAAGTATTTGGATGTATTGCTTATGTGCATATTCATGATGTGGGAGCTCTTCGCTCAACCACCAAGATCCACGAACCTCTTATTGCTTCAAGTGTTTTAAGCCAAATGCAATTTCTACCTCTCACATAGCCGTGTATGCTCTCACACCTACGAGTATAGTGAGCTTACCTTCATGACTGATCGAGTTGCCTCCTCCCTCAAGTTCCTTGGTAGCTCCACAATCCAAGGTGCAAGAGCTCGATCCTCAAGCTCCAAGCTCCGCGCTCCATTTTCGCACATGCCGGACTAGAGAAGAGAAAAGAAGAGAAGAAGAGAAAAGATGGAGAGCTTCTCCACCATGGTCCCTCACCCTCACATACTCACATACTCCCTCCCTCCCTCACACTCCCTCTCTCAAGCACAAGCAAGAGCAAGAGCAAGAGCAAGAAGAAGAAGAAGAAGAAGAAGAAGAAGAGAGCTAGTTTTGGCCATACACAAGAATGAGCTTCTTCATTCACTTTTTGTCTTTTTATACATGTGCCCTACTCCTCCTTGGGCACCCATCCCTTTTCTACATGGCTAGTCATTTTAGCCTAGGTCCTATTTCCTTATTCCTTCCCATTGACACAGTTCCTTCACCCATGCCCGTCTACATTTACAATTCGCACAGGAGGGAGCCTGAAGCTCTTTTACAAAATGAATTACAATGCACCTAGTGCTTTCCTTGCTATAATATTTGGTGCACTTATTATTATTATGTGCTTTCCTTTACATTTGAGGTTTTTTCTGCATTTTTTCTGAGCTTTCCTTTCTCTTCTGTTTTTCTTGCTTGGGGATGTCTTCCATTTCCAATTTTTTAGGGATTCTGTCTTGAACTTTTTTTGAAAAGGTGGTATAACATTACTCCTCTCCTAGCTGATGGGTGCCAGTCCCATGGCACTTGTTGGTGAGGGCTTGGGTGGTGGAAGGATTTCCATATGAGTCGATGATGGGCGTTGGGGAGGTTGGTTATGGAAAAGAAGTATAACAATTATGGAGGAGATATTGTAGAGGTCAAGGATAGATTGAGTGGGTAATGGGGGACCTTCAATGTTAATGGTTGATCGCAGGTTGCCGAATGTCCTAAAAAGGAAAAGGAAGTGTACTGCTTGGGGATGGATCTACCTCACTGTGTAATGTATGGTGTCTATACTAGTGGAATTGGGAGTTGGGTATGCAAGCTCGTGGTGTTGTCACAATCTTAAGGACCTAGTTCATGTACAAGGGGAGGTGCTGTAGGTGTGACTTAGGGAGACAGGAGCCCCCAGGTGTGTCATGCCCTTGATGTGCCCTAAGTATGTGAAGTGGGAAAAGGGGCTAGGGTGGTCCCTAGGTGCAATGCTTGTGATACTCGTAGAGTACATATGGCTAATTTCATTGTGGTATTTATTTTCTTTTCACTTCTTTCCTTTTTGTTTTTCTTATTTTTATTTTATTTTATTTTATTTTTCTTCTTCTTCTTCTTCTTCTTTTTGAATTACAAGGGGAGTGCATTAAGAAGCATCCCATTGATGAGCAGGGGCCAGGTTGCATGGCGGCTTGATGAGGGCTCTACTTAGGAATAACCTACTCTATAGATACCCCTTTAAGTTAGCTCTTACATTGAGTGGAGTGGATGACAAAAAGGGGTGATTACACCTAGTGAATCTATTGTCACTCATATCTTATAAGAGGTTCATACAAAATGATGGCAAGAGAGTGGCTATGCTTGTCCACATAGTTCACTTATTCCACCCTTAAAAGAACCCACCTCCACTTCCACCACCATTGTCACTACCACCACCACCACCACCACCACCACTGCTAGCTCCACCACCACCCACCACCCTCTCTCTCTCTCTCTCTCTCTCTCTCTCAAAAGCAACCTCCTTTGCCTCTCTCATTTTGTCCTTCTTAGCCCTAGAATAGAGATTTAATAACTCTACATCCTCATCACCATCTTCTCGTTCTCTCCATCTCCCTCTCTCTCTCTCTATCTCTCTTTATACCTGTAAAAAATAGTCCCCTATCTCTTTATCCACTTGTAACACACACACACACACACACACTCTCTCTCTCTCTCTCTCTCTCTCTCTCTCTCTCGTTTACAACACAAAATCATCCGTGCAAGCACTCCAAATTGATAGAACTTGTATTATATCATATTATGAAAGGTGTTGTAATAAATAGCTATCTCTTTACTCATAAATAATTCTATCTCTTTATCTTTTTACTCATAAATAGTTCTCTCTCTCTCCCTCCCCCCTCTCTTTCTCTCTCTCTCTCTCTCTCTCTCTCTCTCTCTCTCTACCTGTGAACAATTCTCTTTGTTATGAAAAAATTTGCTCTATTTGTCTCTCATTCTCTCTCTCTCTCTCTCTCTCTCTCTCTCTCTCTCTCTCTCTCTCTCTCTCTCTCTCTCTCTCTCTCTCTCTCTCTCTCTCTCTCTCTCTCTCTCTCTCTCTCTCTCTCTCTCTCTCTCTCTCTCTCTCTCGCTCGTTGGGATACCTCATCTTAAGTATTACAAAATATTATTGTGGTAGGTATTAGAATATTCTTAAATATAATTAGCACTCAATAGAACACACACACAAAGATATATATATATATATATATATATATATATATATATATATATATATATATATATATATATTTGTGTGTGCATGTTTGTGTGTATACACATACATACATACACACATATACATGATAGAGAAGAGGAGAGAGAAAAGTTTAAAAATAATGTTTAATGAGGGATAAGAGACAGAAAATAACTACTAGTTAAGAGAATGGTATTATGTATATATGTATGATGTTTTCTTAATGTGAGACATAGTATGTTGGAACTTTATGAATGAACTATACTAGGTGCTTCGTGTCTAGAGGCGCTTCCTGTCTAGCGTCCTCCCGACACTTTGCATTGGAGCTAACAATACACATCACCTTACTTTTGGTGCTTCAAAGTGCCAAACTTTGAAGCACCATTGTTACTATTGCTTAACACATTCCAAGTCTTGATGCATGTTTTGAGGTGCGAGAATGGCACGCTCACCAAAGAATGATTGATAATCATGCATGCAATGCACGTTTTGATAAAAAAATTGTATTAAGTCTTGTATCAATCCTTCCTTCAATACCATTGCGAATGGAATCTACTATATGTTATTACCACTTAACATATCTTTTCATCCCCGATACCTTGCAACCATGCAATAAAATGGTCCTCATTCATAGTGACTCGAATATTTTGAGTGAGTTTCAACACCTTGATATGTTGTCACAAATTGGAATAGCATAGATTTGCACCAACAATATCCTCATGGTTACTCTTTTTCACAACAAGAAATATCTGCATAAAATCTCCACCTAATAAAACAACCTTACCACCAAATGGCTTATTGCATTGCATAATATCCTTGAGAGCTCTATCAAGTGCTTTAAAATTGTAACAATGCATCATTGGAGCTTTTTCCCACAAAATAAGGCCTGTATCTCTTAATAACATTGCAAGGTTACTTTGAACAAGCATATTGCACGTGGAATTATTGTTTGCTTGCAATGGTATTTTGAATTTCAAATGGGCCATGTGACCATGTGGCAAAAGTAATGATTGCAATGGTATTTTGAATTTTGAATGGGCCGTGCGACCATGTGGCAAAAGCAATGCTACAATACCAGAGGATGTTGTAGCTATAGCAATGCAAGCTTGACTACAAAGCCTTGCACGCACACATTTGAATAGAAACATTTTACCTGAACCTCCTAGTCCATCTAAGAAAAATGTCATTGCATGAACCAATATCAATAGCATTCATTATTGCTAGGAAGGATTTTTCTTGTCCATCATGGAGCATACATTCCATACGTAAGAATGTTTTCTCTTCTTCAACTTTGTCATAAATTTGTTCATCAAGGATGTAAGGATTTACATGGACATGCATTCTTACAACATGGAGACCATGATAGTCTATTAATGTACAACTATGTTCATGTGGTGCCCTAAGAGAAAAACCAAGAAAAATGAAGATTCTACTACAAGAAAATCTATATTGCCACACCAACAAGCATATTCTTCATATTTTAGTCAACCACGAGAACACACCATCGCACAACTATTTATCTCCACATTGAGATTACAAAAGAGAGGTGGCAACTGCTCTTCCTCTATAGTAGGTTTTTGTTTTAGTAATATTCGCAATAGGTAGAGGTAGTTATATGTGGTGATGAAGGTAGGGTTGGGGCATGAGGAGAAGTCTTTGAGGAAACCTACTATAGATGGGCGGAGGTCCCTTTCAGTGAAGATCAAGCTTTCTTCAGGGATTGAGGCATTGATGATGTAGATCAGAGGGAAATTGTATCTACCACGCACCTCCTGGTTGAAATCAACTCCAAACCTTCTTGGGTAGTGCATGTAAATAGGATCATCCCATTCATGGGTTAGGGTGTTGCAGAAGGCGATCCATGCCTCTAAGCTAGAGTCCCAAATGTTTTTGCACCACCTAGATTGTGCCTCATATCCCTCCATCCTCCAAGGTACCTCCACTACCTTATCTTTCCCTAGTAGTTTGTAGGTTCCTGTTGCCACCTTATGGAGTGCCTCATCTGTTCCTCTAGTCATCTCCTTCCTAGCCTTGCTAAAATTTTAATGACGTCCTCCACCACCCTAGGAGATGATACTCTATCCAATGTGCAAGGGAAGGTGAAGGAGAACTCGAAGGGATGGCTGTGGTTTTTCCCATTGCTCCCACACTGCAAGTTCCTGGGCCTAGTTAATAGGATCACACTCCTCGCTTTGAGGGATGGCCACTTGTGGAACTTGCGATGTCTTGGCTTGAAACTTCATGTGAGTGTGTTCCACCTCCTCTCTGTGATTGTGCCTCATCTCCACATTTGTTCAAGTGGCCCTGCTTCCTCCCCTTGCTCTTATGGCTATACTTGTGGCTCTAGAGGAATAAAGATTAAGACTATTGTGAGTCAAGATCTATATAGGATTATGTCATAAAGATTAAGACTATTTCACATTATGCATCATCCAGTCAGACAGATGATGCGTCTAGGGATAGACTATTTCCCATGACGTATGTGAAAGACAAGGCTGTCGAGAAGTCTAGTGAGGACTATTTGGTATATTGATTTGGGGGACATCGAATCATATGACACCTCATGGTGACTCGTTTATTGACATGGTGCCTGAGATGAATGGCTATGTACTAGATTCCCAAGCCCTAGCAAGGAGAGTTCATGTGTGGTTAAGTCAGTTGAGATTAGGTGAGCACATTGCTCCTCTACTCCCAAGTTGGTGCTAGGCTTGGATGCCTTGGTATGGAGTCCATCTTGTAGTGCCCTCCTTGTTAGTTCTAGTTTTCTTCTTAGTTGCTCCAATGCCTCTTCTCCTCCTGACTACGTGACATTCGATACTGTGCTCAAGAATACGTGTTGTTGCTCCAACATTCCTATCTCGATAGAGCTGCGGCTTTGCTTTCCATCAAGAGGTGCTCACTCTTGAAATGGGCCAGCTTGTAGGCTAAGTCTTTGATTTTGTCTTCGTTTCTAGCTGCCCATTCCTTTGCTTTCTCCTTTTTCTACTCTAGCCCTTGATTTTGGTACTGGGCTAGCGTGGCAATCACCTGCATTTGCTCTCCCTCCACAGTGTGTGCATTTGCTCTTGCTCTTGGTTTTTACATTCCACGTGCTCCCTCAATATGGCTTGCTTGTGGAGAGTTGATTGAAGTAGTTCTGCAACTCCATCAGCTTCTTCCTAGCCTCCTCATCTCTTTGGTTCCTTACTACATGTAGCTCTGTCCTTGCCTCTTCTCTTTGCCTCTTCAACTCCTTTATTTGTAGCTCTAGACGTTTGTTTTCTTGGGAGTTGAAGGCACACATATTCTCTAAGGAGATGCAATTCTCTCTTTCTTCATCATACAACTCCTTTATACTCTCTTCCCCCTCCCTTGCCTTTAAGGACTCTTTTAGTGCAATTACTACCATATTTATGATCTTGCTCTAGCCTATAGGCTATGAATGCAATCTTTTCTTCTTCGAGCTTTGCAAGTGCAGCCTTTTTCTCCTCTGTTTGCCTTGTTGAGTTGGCTTTGTAGCTCCTTTACTAATTCGTCATGATCTTCATTGTTGTGCATGGCCAAATGTAGTGAAGTGGTTGACATTTCTAAGTGGGGTACGTTTGGCCCTTGGTGTGATTCTGCATTGGCTGCTACTAACCTCTTTATTCCTGCAAGGGGGGACTCCTTCGTTGGGTGCAGGCACAATTTCCTGTACTTTGCTAACTAAGTACTACACCCATGCCATGATGTTGCTTTCGTTGACTACCCCTTCTGCAGTTCCCTATGTTGGGGTGATTGTTGGTGCAGCCATGACTAGTGGGATTGTGTGTAGAGGGGTTTACACTTGCCTTCTGCCACCACTGGTCTTGGTCCCACTTCCTTAGTTGTTGTGCTCGTGCTTGGCACATCCTCTCTTACTGGGCTCATCATTGCCAATTCTTGAGATCGAGAGGGCTGCTCCACGAATCTTTGAATGGCCAAGGAAATCTTCTCCTCCTCATGTTGCCTTAGCCATTCTTCCTCCTCTTCTTACCTCTTCATGGGTTCTTCTTCCAATCTCTTTGATTCCTCATACACCCTTTGCAAGTCCCTGTTTTCCTTGGAGGTGGATCAAGTTCTTCTTATGGGGATTTTGAGGGTGATCTTTTTCCTCCCCCCTTGGCTCGCAACAACTTGGAGCCTTGCTACTCACTGATTGTCTCTCGCTCAAGGCTTCTCATTGTTAAGAGAGTTGGTCATTCTCCTTTTCATTAGCAAATCTCTCTGTGTTGTCATGATGTTCCTTGTGGACTTTGTCTTCTCCCTATTCTCCTACTGAAAGCGAGATGGTCATGCTTGCTGGGGTGGGAGAGCAATGCTCCTCTCAAATTGGTGATAGCTACGGGGTCTTTTGTACTACTTCTCTTCCTACCTCCCCCATAAATTTTTGGATGATGCCCGTTAATGCTCCTCTAAAGCCTATAGTTGAAGCCTTGGAGGCACATTTTTTCCTCTTAGACTCGGTTGTGGTAGCTGGAAACTCCCTTTCTACCACCCTTGGTGTGGTGGCTAGTACCTTTGTCGATGCCTGTATTGTCTTCCAAATATAGGCATTCCAATTTATCTCGTCCAGGGCATTGGTTGCAAGGCTCTCTAGCAATGGTATGCCTATTCTATTCATAAGAGCATATATCTCTAGCTTGAGAAAAGGGTATGGACCATTTTAGCCTACAGTCAAATGGTGGGGTCTAGAATGTCAGCTAGGTTGATTCCATCATTTGTATAGACCTTCTTTTTATCCATTCCTAGCATCCCATACACATACCTCTTTGGCCTCTTCTCTGACTTCTTCGCTAATCCCAGTTCTTTCTCCATAATCTTTGGATTAAGGGAAACTTCCACCCTTTTAGAGGTTTCACCTTGCTTGATGTTCACTGCGCCTCACTTTCGTAAGATCCAGTCGTAAAACTTGGGGTTATACTCTAGAGTTGCATAACAGTCCATATCTTGTGGGCAAATGCCTACTTACGTGTTGAGTTGACTTGCAATGTGGAGCTCTTCCTCCATTATAATCTTATCCAAGTATGGGTGAAGTATGATATTGTCTTCTAATGGCCAATTCCTAGTTATGGCAAACACTCTAACTAAGGTGGGGCCCAGATAGGTTGGGTTGTACTCAGAAGTCTTGATGGCATGTCATTGCTCTGCATTGATCATCATGATTTGGTAGCCCTTGAGCCCATGAAATGCACAAATTATACCACTTGCATCAGAAATTGGACTCAAATTCAACAAGTCGTTGGAGTTTATAAAGTTCCTATGGTGGCATGGAGATTGTACTTTTCTTAATAGGATGTGATCAAGCATTGGCTTATGGCTTTTTCTCGTGAAATTTCATTGCCAATCATCTCATTTGCAATAGTGGAATTCTTAATAAAAATGAATTCATATTCTTCCCAAGAACACGGCAAGGAACATACCTCGTTTGCTATGGGTTTGTCAAGTAGGCCTAGGTTCAAACATTGTAACTTCTAGGAAACAGTGTGAAAGTTGAATCCAATTGTCATCCAATGCACGTTGCCAAGTCATCCCTTGTGTCCATAGCCATGTTGAAAGCCACTTCAAGAATGGATCATCATGGCAACAATGAGCTAAGGTCTACTAGTGGTGGTTTTTAGTCGAACAAGACAAGTTGATGCGGGGTGCTTCCACTTGAAGATTCTTAGTGGGTGTGGTAGGATTGGTTTGCAAGGTTTGAAGTTTAATTGACACTTTGTCGTTGAGTTTTGCAGTGGTGATCATCTTAGAGTCGTTAGGTGGGAGCTCACTTATGAGCAGTTGCTCGTGGACTCTTGGTTGAGCTTTGGGTCAATAGGCCATTTGAGCACTCAAGAATTGAGCACCCTTCCTTTTAGTTTTTCTCCTCCCTTGTTTTGGTTGACATTTTTGAAGCTTGGTTTTTGGGGCATGAGATAAAGGATCATACATAACATTTGAGAGTTTAGGCAACCACTATAGGGTGTTACCCTCATAGTGTCCTTGGGCTTGCAACAAGGCTTTTGGAACCTAGCACTGCTTAGTCACATGTGAACTATAAGAGTGCCAACTTTGCTATTTAGGCCTAGAGCTTGAGGTATGGAAACTATGTCTTTCCAATGATTGACGTTTGTGAAACTATGGTCTACGATTAGGGACCCACTTGAGTGTTTGAACCGTAGCCCTGGGTGTGGTTTCTAGATGCGGCTATGACGGTATTATGGGACTATATCGTGATGAACTTACCCCCTCCTTAGGGTGGACACTAGGTTTAGCTATCGATGGCACTACAAGCTTTTGGATAGCTGTGGTACCCATGCTGAAAGCCATTACTATTTTAACATGACTGATGGCAAGGTGGATGCACTACGAGTTGTAGTCAACATTACAATGCACTTGTTTTTTGAATGCGTGTCCCAACAGTGACTCCTTATCAATACTTTGCTTGTTAGGGAGCACGTAGAAAATGATGCTCTCAATCTTGATAGAAACATCACTGTACATACGGGATTCATGACATCTCTTCCAGGAGCATACATCATTTTTCTATTTCTCAACACCCCCCCAAATGATGAGTCCCTACACTTGCTTACTTTTGCCCCCTACATGGTGGCATGGCTCGGGAGACTAGCTCATAGGCAGCCTAGTCACGTTAAAGCTTAAAACTTTACATCTTTGGCAAGGGTTTTTACAAATCAAATCCACTAAGGGAAAAATAGAGATCCTCAATGGGAAAAACATATGAAAGATACAATGAAAATTCTTTAGAAAAATATGCCAGAGTTGTTGATGGTAGCGGAAGCTGCTTCTTCTTCTTTTTCTTCTTCTTCTTCTTCTTCTTCTTCTTCTTTTTCTTCTTCTTCTTCTTTCATGAACTGGTTCTGCTTGTGATCATTCTGCATCTGATGTACTCTTTTCTAGCATTATCTATAAAAATGACCAAATATGAAGGTCCTTTCAATGAAATTGTGGGCACTTGTCCACGAAATCACTATGAACCAAATCAAGACATTCTGATTTTTTTTTTGTTTGCTTTCCAAATAGACAATACTCACAAAAACCAAGATTACAAAAATTTAGAGATAGAAAATAATGCAAACGACATAAAGGTTTCATTCAAGTGAATGACACATGCCCCAAATTGCAATACCATAAAGAAATAGATAGCTTCTTCAATCGCAACTACAACACAGTCTTTAACTCTAGAAACATGCAAAGGATACAAGGTACCATATTTAAGCCCTTTTGCCACAATAAGAGATACCTTGAAAATTTTCCACATATGATCGCCAAACATTACCCTGCAACCACAATCACCAAGATGCCTTATACTAATGAGACTTTTAGTCAAGTTCAAGTGTATATTCCCAATGCCAACAATGCTACAAATATAATTATTTCTAAGACAAAAGTATCCTCTCTTTCTAGCATCATAAATAGAGAACCACTCTCTATGTGGATAACATGAAATGATGCTCTAGAATCCAAAAGCCGGTTTGCGACATGCCATTATCCATGTCAATCAAAAATACATCACCCAAAGAGGATACATACAAAATATCACTATCATCACTGTTGTGTGCATTTATCTCTCTATCTTTCCCTTGCTTTTCTCTTCCTTTTTACTATCATCCTCATTTACATTTGTGTCTGTTTTCTTATTCTTTCACTTGCAATTCTTTTTTATGTGTCCCTTATTGTTACAAAAGAAGCATTCCACATCCTTTTTGCTATGTTACTTGCTTCTTGACTTGCGTCCCTCACAAGGGGCATTTAACCTTCATGTCACCATGATTACACTAGAGCTTTTTGACCATGCATTGTTCTTTCTATTCATCTCCTCAATGAGCAAACCACTATCAACATTAGCAATTTTAATACCACCTATAGGTGTAAAGTTACTAATGGAAGTCTTGAAGTATCCAAACTCTCGAACAAGATGACTATCTAACAAGAACATGGCTTTCATTGAACCATGAAAGACAATCTTAAGAGATGTCAACTAGTCGAAAATAGATTAAACTCATTGAGGTGATTAGACATCAAATCCCCCTCTTCCATTCAAAGATAAACGAAATTTTCCAACCAATTCTTGCCATATTTTTACAGCAGTGGTGTGTATGAACAATGAAATTTTCCAACCAATTCTTGCTATATTTTTGCAATACTAATGTGTATGAATACACTTAGGACCCTATTGGGACACTTTTTTCCCTTTTTAGGAGGTTTTCCCCCCCTTGTCCTTATGTATATGCCTATTCACTTTTAGGACATAGTCTTGCAAATTTCTCTACTCATATTCCTTGATACACTTTGAATTGTGCTCTTTCATCTTATTCTTCCCCAAGTTGTGTATTTTCATTCCGACAAGCTAAATCCAATAATTGGTATCAGAGTGGGCTTTGACCTCTTGGGAGGGATCGCCAACACCCTCTGCCAAAATGAAGGGCTTGATAGCATAGGTTGATTTTGTGTATATTTTTCTCTATACAAGTAACTTTTGAATTAAGTGTAATCATTGTCATGGATCAAAACAATGATGTATTCCATATGTTGGTTGTTGAGAGGACAAGTTGGATATCAATTGTGGACTTATATGATGTGCTATGTATTAGTTGCAAAGGAGCTTTGCAACATTGTAATTGGAATTGAAAGGCGTCCTAGTGGTATTAGTTCCCACCTTAAGGATCAATTGACTAAATACTAGGCCTCCATATGAATTTAGGAACCCTAAGGCCAAAGCGTTATTGGCCTAGTAGGGTTAGGGTTGGATTGGGTCAAGAGGACTACCAAACCCTACATATTGACCAAGGTATTCTTGACTAAGGAATACCGTGTGATGGGAGGAATAAACCCACAAGTTAGGTGCGACACTTGTCTCGTACTACAAGTTGCAACGTTGCATGATTTTGTGACTAAAACACAAAATAGATTTGCCACTCCTTAGAACAAGATTGGCGAGTTCTGAGAGGATGAATAGACATCCTGCTACATCACCCTTCTTTGAGGCTGATTTGCCAAGTTAGGAAATTATGTATTGCCTAGCAAGAAATTGACCAATCAAGTGAGGACAACGAGGTTGTCAGGATTTATTGACCTTAATATAAGGGACCTAAGGTATGTGTTAATTTGGGGAAACAGGGTATAAACCCTAACCCAAGGATAAAAGGGTAAACAAACAACAACCTTACAATACTTGCAAAAAATCTGACTCTCTTTTTTCTTCTCATCCTTGTCATCCTTTTTTGTCAAAGTAACAATTGCAGTTTTTTGCTTACTAGTAGAATAGGATCTACAATACATATAATGGACCTATTCTTCTTAAATTGCTCTTCTTGTAACAAAATAGAAATCAACTCATCAAATAACAAAGCAATCAAATTTACTTTCATCATCAAATAAATAATAGATGCAAGACTCTAATAAGAATCAAGAAAACTAGGAGTCACCTTCATCTATATGTTTGCTCTCTAACTACTTGTATAGGTTAGCAACATGAGACCCAGTCTTCCTTAATGCAAACATACAAGAGTATCCCAAGCATCCTTAGCTATATGTTTGCTCTCTAACTACTTGTATAGGTAAGCAATATGAGACTCATTCTTCCTCAATGCAAATGTACAAGAGTATCCCAAGCATCCTTAGCTATCTTACATGAGAGAATATGTGGGATCATGCTATGTTTAATAAACAATGCAATCAAAAGATGAGCCTCTTCATCTCTACCATCCCAACAAATCTACTCAGGAGTAGGTGGTGGTGGTGCTCTAGCATCAACTCAAGAAAAACTGAAATCTATAGTATATTCAACACCACATAAGGAGTAAAGATTTGACCAAGTGGCTAAATCTTAACCCATAATTGAGAATGGGATTTGGGGGGATTACTTATATAGTATTTATAGGAAAAATTTCACCTTCAAAAAAAGGGATAATATTTGGCCATGTGTGAAAATATCAATTACATTAGGAATTCCCAAAATTTATGAAAATTTTCAAATTCTTGAATATGTGGTTAGATTGGATTGAAGTTTATTGATGATAGATATACAGGTTGTGATCTCTCTTATGGTGATACAATTATTACATCTGGTTCACTATGTTGTGGGTTGTATAAGCTCAATAACTATGGGAAATGTGTGAAAGATATGGCATTTCCCTTTGCTCGCAAGCAATTTCAGATGCAAAACTTTGACATGTGTGTTTTGGTCATTTGAATTTTGCTAGTTTGTTGTGTCTACAAAAAATATGATGTGGTGTCTTCATTGCCTACTCTTGAGGCATCTAGAAAACACATGTTTGAAGGTTGCATGTTGGATAAAATTCATGCTTTATTTCCAAACGATGGTTGAGTGAGAGGTGTTTATAAATAAGGTCGTTATGAGTGTAGCTTATGTGATAAAGTATCCCATCAAGGCATTGTAGTAAGTCACTCCATATGAGTCTTGGCATGGAAAAAATTAATCCATTGCTCACTTGTGTGTTTTTAATTACCTAACTTATGTATAAGTACCCATATAATAATAAAGAATTAGATGATATGACTATAAAATGTGTCTTTTTTTGTTACAATTTTGAAAGCAAACTTTACAAATTATATCACTCATAAACTAAGCATATTTTAATAAATCATGATATCTTTATGAAAGATGATATGTAATCTTTGCTTTTTTTTTTTCACACTTGAATTTTCCTAAACTATCCTTGATAATATCTTATATTTTTTAAAAAATATCTTTAAATTTTAATAATTTCATAATAAATAGACACACACATATCATGTGTGTGTGTGTGTAATATTTAAAAAAACTACTAAATTTATTAACCTTAAGAGAAGGAGTTCAGGGAAAAAGGGGGGTTGCTTGGTGATGTCCCTCTCATCCAAAAATCGTGCTTCTATTTCCATTTCCAAATGATGGTTTAGTAAGAGCTATTCACAAATAAGGTTGTTGTGCATGTAGCTTATGTGCTAAAGAAGTATCCCATTAAGGCATTGTAGTCATACACTCCATATGATACTTGGCATGGAAAAATTTGATTCATTGCTCACTTCTATGTTTTTGATTACCCAAGTGTGTGAAGTGGGAGCTCACACTCAACCGCCAAGATCCATGGACCACTTATTGTTTCAAGCGAGCTCTAATGGCTATCTCTCACCTAGCTGATGCACCTCCAATCCTATGAGTGTAGTAAGCTTACCTTGATGCCCCAATGAGTAGCCTTCTCCCTCAAGCACTCCGATAGCTCCACAATCCATGATGCTAGCTCAAGCAAACTCAACCCTCTACCGTCAAGCTCCATCCACCATAGCAATGTGCATGAGAGAAGAGAAGAGAGGAGAAGAGAAGAGAAGACGAGAGGAGAAGATGGAGAACTTGATAATATCTTATGTTTTTCATATTTTTTTAAAAAAATCCCAAATTTTTCACAATTCCATAACACACACACACACACACAAAAGAAAAAAACATTTAGAAAAATCCCACTAAGGTTATTAACCTTATGAGAAGTAGTAAAGGGGGGGTGCTGCCATTGCACAAAAATTGTGCTCCTATTCCCTCCCCCATGAGACTTGGCATGGAAAAAATCGATCATATATATTTTTGAAAATATCTCAAATTTTTTACACTTTCATAACAAACACATGCACACACATATCATGTATGTATGTGCGTGTGTGTGTGTGTGTATCTATTTATACAATATATATAAAAACCTATTAAGGTTATTAACCTTAGGAGAAGCAAGGGAAAAAGGGGGTCGCTTGGTGGTGCCCCTCTCTTCAAAAGTCATGCTTCTGTTCACATTTCCAAATGATGGTTTAGAAAGAGGCGTTCACAAATAAGGTTGTTACACGCATAGCTTATGTACTAAATAAGTGTTCCATCAAGGCATTGTAGTCAAACACTCCATATGAGACTTGACATGAAAAATATTGAGTTGTTGCTCACTAGTGTATTTTTTATTGCCCAAGTTATGCATTAGTACGTATATAATAATTAAAAAATGGATGATAAGACTATTATATATATATATATATATATATATATATATATATATATATATATATATATATATATATGTTATAATTTTGAAATTATAGTTTACAAATTATATCATCCATAAACTAAGCATATTTTGGTCAATCATGATGTCATCTTTATGGAAGATGCTATGTAACCTTTGCTTTTTGTCTACACTTGAATTCTTCTAAACTATCCTTGATAATATCTTATGTTTTTCATATATTTTTTAAAAAACATCTCAAATTTTTATAGTTGTATAATAAATACACACACATCATGTGTGTGTGTGTGTGTGTGTGTGTGTGTGTGTGAATATTTTTTTTAAAAAAACCCACTAAGGTTATTAACCTTAAGAGAAGGAGAAAAGGGGGGTCACTTGGTAGCGCCCCTCTCGTGCTCATGTTTCCCCCCCTATGAGAGTTGGCATGGAAAAAATCGATTCATTGCTCACTTGTGTGTTTTTTATTTTCCAACTTATGTATTAGTACATATATAATACTTTGAAAAATAGATTACAAGATTGTAAAATGTATTTTTTTGTTACAATTTTGAAAGCAAAGTTTACAAGTTATATCATCCATAAACTAAGCATATTTTGGTCAATCATGATATCATCTTTATGAAAGATGGTATGTAACCTTTGCTTCTTTTTTTTTTCACACTTGAATTCTCCTAAACTATCCTTGATAATATCTTATATTTTTCATCCATTTTTTAAAAACATCTCAATTTTCAATTTTTTTACAAATTTGTAACACACACACACACACACACACACACACACACACACACACACACACACACACACACACACACACACACGTGCATGAGTGCATGTGTGTGTGCGTGTATGTGTGTAATATTTTAAGAAAAACCTACTAATCTTATTAACCTTAGGAGGAGTAAAGGGGAAAACGGGGGGTCACTTGGCCGCACCCCTCCCCCTCGCCCCATGAGACTTGACATAGAAAATATTGATTCGTTGCTCACATCTTTGTTTTTGAATACCCAACTTATGCATTAGTACCTATGTAATAATAAAAAATAGATGATAATACAATAAAATGTATATTTTTTATTATAACTTTAAAAGTAAAATTTATAAATTATATAATCCATAAACTATGCATATTTTGGTCAGTCATGATGTTGTCTTTATGGAAGATGCTACGTAACCTTTGCTTTTTTTTTTCACAACTGAATTCTCCTAAACTATCCTTAATAATATCTTATATTTTTCATACATTTTTTAAAAAATATCTCAAATTTTTCACATCATGTGTGTGTGTGTATAAAGGATTAAAAAAAAACCCCACTAAAGTTATTAATCTTAGGATAAGGAGTAAAGGGGGAAAAGGGGAGTCGCTTGTTGGTGGTGCCCCTCTCTTGCGAAAATTGCACTCTTGTTTTCCCTTCCTCCACCCCTCTTTCTTTTATTAAAAAATTTAAGAAAAATCACTCCCTTCATTTTATTTTTTAAAAGAAAAGACAAAACCCCTCTTCCTAAACTCATAGGAGACAAAAGAACAAGTTAAAAGTTTTTTACAATAAACTATTTTTTTCTCACATTAAAAAAAAGAAACACATTTTATAATAGAATGGAAATAGTTCCCTCCTTCTTAACACTCATAAAAAGATAAATCCCCCCTCTCCCCGAAAACTATATAAAGGAGGGCCCCACTTTGTATTTTCAATACAAAAGAACAACGAGTTAACTCTTGTGAGTGAGTGATAATCACGAGTTAGAGGTGTGGAAGCTCTACACAAAGGAGCTAGAGACTATTTGTGTGCCATCTCTCTACCCTGAAAACCTTCTTTTTTTATCATTCTTATCCATGATGGCTCCTTGCCAATGCATCAAGATAGTGGGACTACAACTGAGGTATAATATTTTATTACTTATTATTGCTATTAAATAGCAAAAATAATGTTTAAATTCTTATAGAAAGTCTATTAAAAATTAAAATATTTTTATTTTATATTTAAAAATTAATTTTTTCTTTAATTTTATAATAAAAAACTTCCTTAAAATTAATAAAATACTAATTTTTTACTTTCTTAGGATTTTTATCTTTAAAAAAGGTAAAAAATAATCAAATAATATCTAAATTATACAAAATACATGATAAAATTATAAAAATTATCATGAATTCATTAAAAAAATCTTATTTAATACCTAAAAGTTCCTCTCAAAGTTTGAAAATTAATACCTTGTAAAAATGCATGTTTCTTTAGAAAATGTTATTTTCCTTGTATTCTCTTCACAAAGAAAAGTTAAACTAAATCCCAATATTTACATAAGATGCATTCGCATGTACAAAAGGTAAAAGTACATTCATTAGAGTACATTCACATGCATTGAAAATTTCTCTCTCTTGCTCTCTTAGTCCATCCACTATAGCTCTTTGCTCTTACTTCCATTTGTGTGCTTCCACTCGAGCTCTACCTTTCATATGGATAGAATTGGGGATTTAACTAAAGCTTTGCAAGTTTGTCAATGATCAATAAGGATATGTATGTGACTACATCTAATAAAATCAAAGGAGTGGTAATACAACTTGCTAGATGTAGCTCTTTCTCCGTAAGGGTTTTATCTATCAAATTGGTCATGCAATAACTCACCTTTAAGTGTCTTATTCTATGCATGAGCTACTAGCTGATTGAGGTTGAGGCTATATATCTTGGATTGTATTCTAAGTTCTTTTTAGCTCTTTTTGTACTTTGTCCTGGTGATGATCTTACTACTTGTGTGTGCTAGCTATAAGACCTCTTTTTCAAGAAGAGGTGCTTTGATTCAATCTTATCCTTGATCTCACTAAAAAAAATTTCGATTAAAATGTACACCTGTGTTTGGAAAAGAGGGGATAAACATAATACATTGAGGTCACTCTTCAAGAACTTTTTTGAGAGTGTTCTTTACGATTTGTGAGTGCCTTGCTTAAATATGATCATGCTCCTCCCACGTAATGGGCATTGCTTTGATATCTCAATCATGGTGTCATGGATAGCTTTGTGCAAGCAAGTTAGTCACATGATAAATTTGCTTAAATCACCTGGCTATCAACAATCTTTTCTGCCTATCTAGATCTTTACTTATGCTAAGTATAAATCTCTTTTGGTAACTTGGGTTTGATAATTAGGATTTGAGAAGCAAACCTTTCTTACTCATTTGTTAGATAAAGGCCTTGGTTTGTTAAGTTCTTCTAATGTATGATAACATCCTTAGTTGTTTATTTTGGACATTTTCCCTCAATTTTTATGCACTTCTTGGAATTTCTCTATATGATATGGAGTTGATGGTGTTGTAGATGTGGATTTAGCTTTGCATATTGATTTTTGCTTTAATGGCAACTTCTTTTGGGATTTTGCACTAGCCAAACAATGCCAAAAAAATTGTGTTTTTTAAACCTTTACTCTTTCAATCTGTACCTTCATAGTGTCTTTGTTACCTAATTAGTTTTCCAAGGGTTCATTTTTCTTATATTTGGTACCAAACAATGTAATTGCCTTCCTAGTAGCCTTATGCATGCAACATGACTTTAAGTGCCAACTAATTTTGGTGATTCATCTTTTGGAGTGATTACCCCTTATGGCTACTTTTCTCTTTGATGTTTTTTCTTTCTTTGAGAAGTTCATCAAGTGTACATCTTTGTTTAAATTCCTTCCACACGATATGATCATTTTTTAGTACAAGATCACATTATCCAATTTGGGTCAAAGTATCATTAGTAAGAATATTATGATTTTGCCTTCATTGATGAGAGTGTCCAATGTATACTCCTTTTGCAAGCAATTTGATCCTAAGGTAAGTTGGTGGAATTAGAGATTTATCCTTAAAGACAAGATATATTATCTAGTGTACTCTTAGATAGTTTATTGGTACATTGGACATCAATAAAGTTATGTGCTTAATTTTGGTTTCAAACTCCAAGCTTTAGCCTATGGAGACATGATGTGTGAGTCTCCAAACTCTAGATTTCTTACTATCAACTCATCATTAACCCACCTAAATTCTTCATCATCCATGAATGGTAGATCTAGAATGGTCAAGACATGTATCCAATCTCATTCCTCTAGGAAGAAGATGCATTTGTTTAAATAGCTAACTCTAAGTGTAGGGTCTTTGTGTGCTAGTAGCATCTTCAATATGGTTCTAGATCTATAGGAGAGGTCTTCTAAGTTTCCCCTCTACACGCACTACCTTTATCTTATTACCAAAGAACATGACTATATCCCTAATCTTTAATTTGTCTTGCATTCTTCAACTAGGGTCTTCCTAAGAGAAGATCATAGTCAAACGCCATTCATTACCATGAGGGTACTGAAGAATCGTACACTTCTGATTTTCAGTAGCCAATATTTCAATCATCATTAAGTTGATGTGTACAACATTACATTCTCAATGTGTCTCTTAGGGCCAAGACTGGAAGAATTGGGTGCCTTTCAACTCCTTCCTAGAGAAGGTGATGACTCCTACTATGTTTAGGGTTGGTGTTAGTAGGCCAAGATGATTGGATTATCCTTAATCAATACTCATATAGGAATAATGGTATTAGGGGAATCTATCTAAGGTGTGTCTACAACTTGAATTAGTTTATGCCACCTATCATTGTAATGTTGAGGTAGCTAAAAATTGGGTGGGGACCCTTGTACCTCCCCTTCTCGGGAGGTCATCCATCCCAATATTGTTAATGCCAGTGCGCACTTAACTAGAAGTTTCCCATAATTGGGCTAGCCATATACCCCCCAAGACCTTAAGGTGATGGATGACCTCTAGTCTATCTAATTATGGAATGATGACCTTCGATCTATCTAATTATGGAAATCTTCCTCCATTTGGCTTAGAATTCAAACCTAGTCTCAACTCATTGCCATTGCACCAATAGTAAGCTAGTTTCTCCAGAAAGTGTGGATTGCATTTCCAACACCTCCACTTAAGCCACACCTTGGTTGAGGTCCTAGTGCCACCTAAGCTCAACAACTTGAGCTTTGATACCAATTCAAAAATTGGGTGGGGACCCTTGTACCTCCCCTTCCCAGGAGGTCACCCATCCCA